>NC_085989.1:61025221-61325221 GCF_030014385.1 Trichomycterus rosablanca
TTTAATTCCTTAAAAAGTTTAAGTGTATGTAATGTCGTTATTATGTGAGTTTAAAAAAAATCTAAATAAAAAACATGCAAGGTGCTCAAATGAGCTGTACTTGATTGATTACAGTTGAATAATAAATATACATATACATACTGTATATATATATATATATATATATATATATATATATATATATATATATGTATATATATATATATATATATATATATATACATATATATATATATATATACATATATATATATATATATACATATATATATATATATATAAATATACACACACACACACACATATATATATATATATATATATATATATATATATATATATATATATATATATATATATATAAATATACACACACACACACACACATATATATATATATATATATATATATATATATATATATATATATATATTTATATATCTATTATATATATATATATATATATAAATATATATATATATATATATATATATATATATATATATATATATATATATATATATATATATATATATATATATATATATATATATATATATATATATATATATATATATATATAAACCAGCCACTAGGGAACACATGCCAGTGTATCTTTTGTGCCGGTGTTCTGTTGATTTATCCTACCGAGCATGCGGTACATCGGTTTTTGACTCGTTGCGGGGAACGCCTATAATTCTGTGCTACCTTTGCCTGATTTATTTCTTCTAGCGATTAATAACGTGTGGTTTCGTTTTAATTCCTTAAAAAGTTTAAGTGTATGTAATGTCGTTATTATGTGAGTTTAAAAAAAATCTAAATAAAAAACATGCAAGGTGCTCAAATGAGCTGTACTTGATTGATTACAGTTGAATAACTGTTTATCTAATAATGTGTTAAGGTTTTATTTAACCATGTTTATACATGACTTGGTGATTTTAGAGCGTTTTTCATACATCTAGGAAAGCCAATCATGTTTAAATAACCATCTGCGACCTTAACATTACAACAACACAAAATGTATTCAGTTAATTTACAGTTTTGTGCTTTATTAGCAGTTCAGTATGTACAGTTAAGGTTGTGTAAAGTTTAAAGTTGAGTTTAAAGTTCATTACTGAGTAAATATGTTGAGCATTTATAAAGGTTTTTTTATGTACTTAGCTATGTGTATATGTAAAACTATTCTGTTGCTGCTCCCTTGTCAGTTCAATATATATATATTGTGGCTCTGGTGAAGCATCTCGATAGATCAATAAATCTGTATCTCAAATGTGTTCAATTTTTAAATAATTTATTAACAACAGTAATAACTAGGGCTGGGTATCGCCACTAATTTCCTTGATTGATTCGATTCCGATTCACAAGGTCCCGATTCGATCTTCAGCATTTAGCAGACTCTCTTATCCAGAGCGACTTACAGAAGTGCTTCTATAGTGAACATTTCATTTCTCAAGTTTAGGTAAACAACAGTCGAAGAACATAATTCTGCTAAAACCTGTTAGAACCAAAGTGCCTTTTTTTTTTTTTTTTTTGAAAATGGAAAAGAATGGAACAAAATGTTAGTAAATAAGTACAAGTTAGCCTAAGTGTTTAGTAAAAAGGTGATGAAGGTTTTTAATCGTTTTTTAAAGACAGCAAGAGACTCAGATGTTCGGACAGACAGAGGAAGTTCATTCCACCACTTGGGTGCTAGAACAGAGAAGAGCCTTGATGCTTGTCTTCCTTTAGTCCTGGATGGAGGCTCAAGTCGAGCGAGACTAGAGGCTCGGAGGTTGCGTGGTACAGAGCGGGGTTTGATTAGGCCACGAAGGTAGCTTGGGGCTGGTCCATTTTTGGCTTTGTAGGCGAGCGTCAGTGTTTTAAACTGAATGCGTGCAGCTACAGGAAGCCAGTGAAGAGAACGCAGCAGTGGGGTGATGTGGCAGTGTTTGGGTTGGGGTTGGTTAAAAACCAGACGGGCAGCTGCATTTTGAATGAGCTGTAAGGGTTTAATCATGGACGTGGGAGCTCCAGCCAGAAGGGAGTTGCAGTAGTCCAACCGTGAGATTACCAGTGATTGCACCAGAATCTGGATAGCTTCCCTGGAGAGAAATGGACGAATCTTCCTGATGTTGTAGAGGAGGAACCGACACGCTCTTGTCATGTTGGCTATATGAGGAGAGAATGTCAGCTGGTTATCCAGGACAACACCAAGACTTCTTACCTTATCAGATGGTCTGATCTGGGAATCATCCAGAGAAATGACTAGGTCCTGGGTTGGAGACTGATCTCCAGGAATGAGCAACATCTCGGTCTTGCTGGGATTAAGTTTTAGATGATGAGCCGACATCCATTGTGAGATATCTTGCAGACATGCTGAGATGCGAGCTGAGACTTGTGTGTCTGAAGGAGGAAATGACAGAACGAGCTGAGTGTCATCTGCATAGCAGTGGTAGGAGAAGCCATGGGAGGCTATGACCTTGCCCAGAGAGCGGGTATAGATAGAGAAAAGAAGTGGGCCAAGTACAGAGCCCTGAGGAACACTGGTTGAGAGAGTGCATGGGGGAGATATGGATCCCCTCCATGACACTTGGTAGGAGCGCCCTTCCAGGTAGGAGGCCATCCATTGCCATGCTGAACCTGTTACTCCAAGGTTGGAGAGAGTGGTCAGGAGAATGCTGTGATTCACTGTGTCGAAGGCTGCAGAGAGGTCAAGAAGAATGAGGACAGATGACAGTTTGGCTGCTTTGGCTGCATGAAGCTTCTCAGTAACAGCTACAAGAGCTGTTTCCGTAGAATGCGCTGCCTTGAAGCCAGACTGGTACGGATCGTGGAGGTCATTCTGAGTGAGAAAGGCAGATAGTTGGTTATAGACAGCACGTTCAAGAATTTTGGATAGAAAAGAGAGGAGTGAGACAGGTCTGTAGTTGTTAATGTCTGTAGTGTCTAGTGTAGGTTTCTTAAGAAGGGGAATGACCTGAGCCTTCTTAAAAGCAGTAGGGACGACACCTGATGTCAGGGAGTTGTTGATGATGGGTGTGATGAAGGGGATTAGGTCCTGTGAGATGTCTTTGAGGATGGTGGATGGTATAGGGTCAAGTGTGCATGTAGTGGGATTGCTGGATGAGAGGAGCTGTGTAACCTCATCTGTGTTGGTGGGTTGAGGGTCAGTTGAAAGTGGGTCAGTCGGAGAGAAGGATTGATTGATTTTGTCAATCTTGTCCTGAAAGAATGTTGCAAAGTCAGTAGCAGTGAGAGAGGCAGAAGGGGGAGGAGGAGGAGGGTTCAGAAAAGAGGAAAAGATAGCATGAAGCTTACGTGGGTCAGCAGCAGATTGTTCAAGCTTGGCTTTGTAGAAAGATGTTTTTGCAGCAGTCACATCAGATGAGAACCTGGACAGCAGATCGTGGTAGGAGTGGAGATCAACACCGAGCTTAGATTTCCTCCACTTTCTCTCAGCTGCCCTCAATTCTCTTCTGTTGCTGCACAGTGCATCTGAAAGCCAAGGAGCAGGGTGAGAAGGTTTTCCTCGTTTGAGGGTAAGAGGACAGAGCTGATCGAGGGATGTTGAAAGAGAAGAAAGTAGAGTATTAGTAGCAGAGTTGAGTGGAAGGGTAGCAAGAATGTCAGGGTTAGGTAGTGAAGTTAGGTTGTTAGAGATCAACAGGGAGGAAGATAGAGTGAAGATTGGGGCGTGTTGTAATGGTGAAAGTGTGGTTGGAGGTAGGAAGAGTTGGGAGACAGAGAGAGAAGGACACAAAGTGATGATCAGAGAGGTGGAGTGGGTTGACAGTGAGGTCCAGAACAGAAGCTGGACGGCTGAAGACCAGGTCCAGAAGATTGCCTCCTTTGTGTGTCGGAGGGCTGTGGTTAAAGAGGAGGTCGAAAGATGAAAGAAGAGTAAGAAGACAGGAGGACTGAAGTGTAGGGAGATTAAAGTCACCAAGAAGAGCCAAAACAAAAAACAGTAACATTAATTTGTTTTTAATTATTATTTTATATGTCTGACACACTACAACAGTGTACATGTAATGTAAACATACACCTGGCTGTTGCACAGCTTATGCCAAGTTCACACTACACAACTTTCTGATTTGCCGGGTCGCTGTGCAGTTTACACTACACGACTGATCGGTGATGGGGGGGGGGGGGGGGGGGTTTCACATCTACACCATCTATCACCAGGAGGAATCACAGATGAGTCTGTCTGGTCTCCCAAACTACGCTTTGTCACGAAAACACACGTGAGAAGTGACGAGGGGTTTAATGAAACCACGTCCTAAAATGCGCTCCAACAAGTAGCGAGCGATCAAAGTTTGTGCGCTGATGAGCAGCGTAATATCAAAGAGAAAAAAATAAAGGAATCTGAGTGGATTTGGCAACACGACCAACAGGGATTGTTCTGAAGTTGGAGGTTAATAAATATTTTGTTTTGTAGAGAACGATAACTATCTTACTGTTTATAACTGTTTACAATCTCTCCCGTGTGTTTTTCCTCGCTGTTTCACATAGATTAAGAGCCGAGTTGCTCCTGAGCCGGCAAATCTAGCGCCGACCAGTCGCCGAAACTCAGGGCAGAAATCATGTAGTGTGAACCAGATATTCATTGCTGGAGCTTCTGCCATGCTGAACTGATGTGCAGGTCAGATCTCGTTGCACGAAAAAACAATGGCTGGTCACGCGAGATAAAAAGGGGGTAACAGATCTCCGTGTACACCGTTAAAAGGGGCTCATTTAAAAGATCAATCTTGCAATTATATGAATCGATATCGGATCATTCAAATAAAGATCGATTCAAATCAAAAAATCGATTTTATAAACCCACCCCTAGTAATAACAATAACAGCAACTAAAACAACAACAAGAAGAACTAATTACAAGTCTCAGGAGGATGAGTGTCTACATTTTTTACAAATGTAGGTTGTGAGCGACACATTAAATTCAGCACATTCAAAATGTGCCCATCTACTACAAAGGTCACAGTGCACCTGAAAAATCAGGTTCTAAATTAGTAATCTGAAACAATGCTGTACAAATCAGTGAATAATGTTCACAATAACCTAAAAGATGAAATAGTATAGCTGCTCTAAATATTTACCATTTCAATCATGCTCCTGTCAGCACTGTCTTGCAGCATGGAGCAAATTATGCAGAAATCTTCTGCATTTCCTATAAACATGGCTGGATTACTGACCGGGCCAGTGGGGCCAGCGCCCAGGGGCCCTTGAGGTCAGGGGGCCCCGGGGGGGGGCCCTGGCCCAAAACATTTTGCGATGCCTATCAACATTTATGATACAATATATTTTTATTTCTGAGGGCCCTCCATTTTAAGGATCCTCTGACTATTAGGGACTTTGACCCCAGGGCCTCTTGGGGGCCCTAGCCATGCTTTTGGGGCCCCTAGCCATGCTTTTGGGCCCTAGCCATGCTTTTGGGCCCCTTATGAAAATGGATGAGGTGTTGTGGCACTGCTCTGACTTCGAGTTCTGGCTATTAGGGGTCCTAGGAAAGAGGGGGGCATATTTTTAGAGGGCCCTGGTTATGAGAACCCCTACCAGGGGGCCCTAGAGAAGAGCAGGGCATACCATTAGAGGGCCCTTGATCACGAGGGCCCCTGCTATGGGGCCCTTGACTTCCATAGAAGTCGTTTACCATGGCTCCTTGACTTTCTAGGGACCTACAAATTGCCAGGCAAGCTACCAACTCTTTGCCCAGGGGCCCAGACTATCCTTAATCCGTCCTTGCCTTTAAACCAAGTGGTTTTTAATTATTTACCAACTTAATACTAGTGATTAGTGTAGTTTTTGTTAAGTATGCATGTGCACAGAACATGATTAACATATTTAATATGGAAATGACACTATTACTTAACTTACTTCGATATGTAAGCAGTGATCTGGCATTTTCCATTGGTGCAGCACTCACAGCTTGTTGAGTTGTTTGAACTTCAGTTATTACCTCCTTTAAAAGGAAGTCCTCTGCAAACTAACAGTTATTTATGTAAACTTTTATTATTATCCACTTAATAACACATTTATATGTTTCTAAATATGAATAGAAATGAAGCTTCAGTATTAAACTCCACAACTGCTTGAATCCAGCTGCCGGTTGTGCTGCATTGTTTTACACTGCCACCTAACCCTGCTGTCATCAAGTCCCCTCGTCTTCAAAATAGTCCTATTAATTCATGGACACATTAGCATGTTACAGACTTTAACAAATCAGAACCAGTATAAAATGTGTTCAATAACAATGTTACCTCCAGTTACGCATAACTTACACATATTTTAAAATTTCCTAGATTATACATTACGGTTAGCAATATCATACTTTGTTCAGAATACTTTCAACAAGAATCCAGTGTGGTCCAGTGCTTACAGGGCACAACCAAACATTCTCTGCTGGAAATGTCATCTGTTTGAAATGTTAAATAGCATATTAATGACACCTTCTATGAAACAGAAATAGCTTCCTTACTAACACGTCTAAACTGTCCAGCAAACAATGATGAACCCACAACTGCACATAACTGATGTACAGCCATCTGTGAAAATGAACACACAAAAAGTAGTAATTGTACAAAATGACTGGGCAGGAAATGTGCCAATATTACTGGACGTAACCTAATACATCTATAATTATTACTTACCTGATGTTCTTTTATCAGGTGGTAAAGATATGCGTCAATAACCTGTATAAAAGAAAAAAATAATAAACAATTAAGTAAACAATGTACTAAACAATGTTCTTACTCTCACCTCATCAGCCAGACACTCGGTCCCCTGCAGTGTCCGAAAAGAGTTGTTGTACAGCTTATGAGGTCCAACAACTGCTTCTACTTGGCCACAGTCCTCTGAAGCCCAGAGCCTCAGGACTGAAATGAAAATTCAGAAAAGAACATTTATTAGAATGCCATGATAATGATGGTTTTACAGTACCATAAAAAAGTCTCAGTATCACATGAGAATAAATTTAAGAAGATGCCTTTGTCCTTCAACATACTAATGACTGCCTTATACTTTTCAAATAAAAATGTTGGTCTGTTTTAATGCATTGTTGTATGCACTCGAAAAATACTGATTTTACAATAAAATGTACACTGACTGCCCAGATAAATGTTTTAAACCATTTCCTCAGGTGACTTTTGCACAGTACTGTATGTGTCTGAAGCAGAACAACGTCATGCAAGAAAAAGAAAATATCACTTGTGTGTGGACATAAAAACAAACAATATATTTTTATAAAAAAAAAAATATTATTATTATTTTTAATTAAAAAAGTTATTATCCAGATTATGCTTTTTAAATAATAATAATTATTAATTATAATTATTAATTCATTATTAATTATTAAATAATTATAATTTAGATTATGTTCACCCACCAGTGTAAATAGCAGAAGTTAGACCAACCGGTCCAAAAATGGCCAACGGGCCACCATGAAATAAAGGAAAGCCTCATGGGAGAACCACCGTGATGTAAAGAACCAACTGCTGAGGACGGCCAAACAGGCAACAAAATGACCAGCCGGCCATAATGAAATTTTGTAACCATGACACCTTCGTGCACATTTTTCTTGGGAGTGAATGGGGTCTGCAATGTTGACTCTTCAGCCTCTTCTCTAGCTGCCTTTACCTCACATTTCCCATCAAGCTTTTACTCAGTTATTTTTGCTGCAAAGTGAATTACAGATAATCTTTATACATTTGGTGACAACTTGGATGTGGCAGCTGGAGACACCTGTGTGGTGGTAGCTGGAGACACCTGTGTGGTGGTAGCTGGGGACACCTGTGGGCTGGTAGCTGGGGACACCTGCGTGGTGGTAGTTGGGGACACATTTGTGGTGGTAGCTGGGAACACCTGTGTGGTGGTAGCTGGGGACCTGCATGGTGGCAGCTGGGGACACCCGCGTGGTGGTAGCTGGGGACACCCACGTGGTGGTAGCTGGGGACACCCGCGTGGTGGTAGTTGGGGACACCCACGTGGTGGTAGCTGGGGACACCCGCGTGGTGGTAGCTGGGGACACCCGCGTGGTGGTAGCTGGGGACACCCGCGTGGTGGTAGCTGGGGACACCTGTGTGGTGGTAGCTGGGGACACCTGTGGGTTGGTAGCTGGGGACACCTGCGTGGTGGTAGCTGGGAACACCTGCGTGGTGGTAGCTGGGGACACCTGCGTGGTGGTAGCTGGGGACACCTGCGTGGTGGTAGCTGGGGACACCTGCGTGGTGGTAGCTGGGGACACCTGTGTGGTGGTAGCTGGGGACACCTGTGGGCTGGTAGCTGGGACACCTGCGTGGTGGTAGCTGGGGACACCTGCGTGGTGGTATCTGGGGACACCTGTGGGCTGGTAGCTGGGACACCTGCGTGGTGGTAGCTGGGGACACCTGTGGGGACACCTGTGGGCTGGTAGCTGGGACACCTGCGTGGTGGTAGCTGGGGACACCTGTGGGGACACCTGTGGGCTGGTAGCTGGGGACACCTGCGGGGTGGTAGCTGGGGACACCTGCGTGGTGGTAGCTGGGGACACCTGCGTGGTGGTAGTTGGGGACACCCGCGTGGTGGTAGCTGGGGACACCTGCGTGGTGGTAGCTGGGGACACCTGCGTGGTGGTAGCTGGGGACACCTGCGTGGTGGTAGCTGGGGACACCTGCATGGTGGCAGCTGGGGACTCCTGCGTGGTGGTAGTTGGGGACACCTGCGTGGTGGTAGCTGGGGACACCTGCGTGGTGGTATCTGGGGACACCTGCGTGGTGGTAGTTGGGGACACCTGCGTGGTGGTAGCTGGGGACACCTGCGTGGTGGTAGCTGGGGACACCTGTGTGGTGGTATCTGGGGACACCTGTGGGCTGGTAGCTGGGATACCTGTGGGCTGGTAGCTGGGACACCTGCGTGGTGATTGCTGGGGACACCTGTGGGGACACCTGTGGGCTGGTAGCTGGGACACCTGCGTGGTGGTAGCTGGGGACACCTGTGGGGACACCTGTGGGCTGGTAGCTGGGGACACCTGCGTGGTGGTAGCTGGGGACACCTGCATGGTGGCAGCTGGGGACACCTGCATGGTGGCAGCTGGGGACTCCTGCGTGGTGGTAGTTGGGGACACCTGCGTGGTGGTAGCTGGGGACACCTGCGTGGTGGTAGCTGGGATACCTGTGGGCTGGTAGCTGGGACACCTGCGTGGTGGTAGCTGGGGACACCTGTGGGGACACCTGTGGGCTGGTAGCTGGGACACCTGCGTGGTGGTAGCTGGGGACACCTGTGGGGACACCTGTGGGCTGGTAGCTGGGGACACCTGCGTGGTGGTAGCTGGGGACACCTGTGTGGTGGTAGCTGGGGACACCTGCGGGTGGTAGCTGGGGACACCTGCGTGGTGGCAGCTGGGGACACCTGCATGGTGGTAGTTGGGGACACCTGCGTGGTGGTAGCTGGGGACACCTGCGTGGTGGTATCTGGGGACACCTGTGGGCTGGTAGCTGGGATACCTGTGGGCTGGTAGCTGGGACACCTGCGTGGTGGTAGCTGGGGACACCTGTGGGGACACCTGTGGGCTGGTAGCTGGGACACCTGCGTGGTGGTAGCTGGGGACACCTGTGGGGACACCTGTGGGCTGGTAGCTGGGGACACCTGCGTGGTGGTAGATGGGGACACCCGCGTGGTGGTAGCTGGGGACACCCGCGTGGTGGTAGCTGGGGACACCCGCGTGGTGGTAGCTGGGGACACCTGTGGGGACACCTGTGGGCTGGTAGCTGGGACACCTGCGTGGTGGTAGCTGGGGACACCTGTGGGGACACCTGTGGGCTGGTAGCTGGGGACACCTGCGTGGTGGTAGCTGGGGACACCTGTGTGGTGGTAGCTGGGGACACCTGCGTGGTGGTAGCTGGGGACACCTGCGTGGTGGTAGCTGGGGACACCTGCGTGGTGGCAGCTGGGGACACCTGCATGGTGGTAGTTGGGGACACCTGCGTGGTGGTAGCTGGGGACACCTGCGTGGTGGTATCTGGGGACACCTGTGGGCTGGTAGCTGGGATACCTGTGGGCTGGTAGCTGGGACACCTGCGTGGTGGTAGCTGGGGACACCTGTGGGGACACCTGTGGGCTGGTAGCTGGGACACCTGCGTGGTGGTAGCTGGGGACACCTGTGGGGACACCTGTGGGCTGGTAGCTGGGGACACCTGCGTGGTGGTAGATGGGGACACCCGCGTGGTGGTAGCTGGGGACACCCGCGTGGTGGTAGCTGGGGACACCCGCGTGGTGGTAGCTGGGGACACCCGCGTGGTGGTAGCTGGGGACACCTGCGTGGTGGTAGCTGGGGACACCTCTGGGGACACCTGTGGGCTGGTAGCTGGGACACCTGCGTGGTGGTAGCTGGGGACACCTGTGGGGACACCTGTGGGCTGGTAGATGGGGACACCCGCGTGGTGGTAGATGGGGACACCCGCGTGGTGGTAGCTGGGGACACCCGCGTGGTGGTAGCTGGGGACACCCGCGTGGTTGTAGCTGGGGACACCCGCGTGGTGGTAGCTGGGGACACCTGCGTGGTGGTAGCTGGGGACACCTGCGTGGTGGTAGCTGGAGACACCTGTGGGCTGGTAGCTGGGCACACCTGCGTGGTGGTAGCTGGGGACACCTGCGTGGTGGTAGTTGGGGACATCTGAGTGGTGGTAGCTGGGGACATCTGTGTGGTGGTAGCTGGGGACACCTGCGTGGTGGTAGCTGGAGACACCTGTGGGCTGGTAGCTGGGGACACCTGCGTGGTGGTAGTTGGGGACATCTGAGTGGTGGTAGCTGGGGACACCTGCGTGGTGGTAGCTGGAGACACCTGTGGGCTGGTAGCTGGGGACACCTGCGTGGTGGTAGCTGGGGACACCTGCGTGGTGGTAGCTGGAGACACCTGTGGGCTGGTAGCTGGGGACACCTGCGTGGTGGTAGCTGGGGACACCTGCGTGGTGGTAGTTGGGGACATCTGAGTGGTGGTAGCTGGGGACACCTGTGTGGTGGTAGCTGGGGACACCTGTGTGGTGGTAGCTGGGGACACCTGCGTGGTGGTAGCTGGGGACACCTGCGTGGTGGTAGCTGGGGACACCTGCGTGGTGGTAGTTGGGGACATCTGAGTGGTGGTAGCTGGGGACACCTGTGTGGTGGTAGCTGGGGACACCTGTGTGGTGGTAGCTGGGGACACCTGTGTGGTGGTATCTGGGGACACCTGTGGGCTGGTAGCTGGGATACCTGTGGGCTGGTAGCTGGGACACCTGCGTGGTGATTGCTGGGGACACCTGTGGGGACACCTGTGGGCTGGTAGCTGGGACACCTGCGTGGTGGTAGCTGGGGACACCTGTGGGGACACCTGTGGGCTGGTAGCTGGGGACACCTGCGTGGTGGTAGCTGGGGACACCTGCATGGTGGCAGCTGGGGACACCTGCATGGTGGCAGCTGGGGACACCTGTGTGGTGGTAGCTGGGGACACCTGCGTGGTGGTAGCTGGGGACACCTGCGTGGTGGTAGTTGGGGACATCTGAGTGGTGGTAGCTGGGGACACCTGTGTGGTGGTAGCTGGGGACACCTGTGTGGTGGTAGCTGGGGACACCTGTGTGGTGGTATCTGGGGACACCTGTGGGCTGGTAGCTGGGATACCTGTGGGCTGGTAGCTGGGACACCTGCGTGGTGATTGCTGGGGACACCTGTGGGGACACCTGTGGGCTGGTAGCTGGGACACCTGCGTGGTGGTAGCTGGGGACACCTGTGGGGACACCTGTGGGCTGGTAGCTGGGGACACCTGCGTGGTGGTAGCTGGGGACACCTGCATGGTGGCAGCTGGGGACACCTGCATGGTGGCAGCTGGGGACTCCTGCGTGGTGGTAGTTGGGGACACCTGCGTGGTGGTAGCTGGGGACACCTGCGTGGTGGTAGCTGGGAACACCTGTGTGGTGGTAGCTGGGGACACCTGTGGGCTGGTAGCTGGGGACACCTGCGTGGTGGTAGCTGGGGACACCTGTGGGGACACCTGTGGGCTGGTAGCTGGGGACACCTGCGTGGTGGTAGCTGGGGACACCCGCGTGGTGGTAGCTGGGGACACCTGTGGGGACACCTGTGGGCTGGTAGCTGGGACACCTGCGTGGTGGTAGCTGGGGACACCTGTGGGGACACCTGTGGGCTGGTAGCTGGGGACACCTGCGTGGTGGTAGCTGGGGACACCTGTGTGGTGGTAGCTGGGGACACCTGCGTGGTGGTAGCTGGGGACACCTGCGTGGTGGTAGCTGGGGTCACCTGCGTGGTGGCAGCTGGGGACACCTGCATGGTGGTAGTTGGGGACACCTGCGTGGTGGTAGCTGGGGACACCTGCGTGGTGGTATCTGGGGACACCTGTGGGCTGGTAGCTGGGATACCTGTGGGCTGGTAGCTGGGACACCTGCGTGGTGGTAGCTGGGGACACCTGTGGGGACACCTGTGGGCTGGTAGCTGGGACACCTGCGTGGTGGTAGCTGGGGACACCTGTGGGGACACCTGTGGGCTGGTAGCTGGGGACACCTGCGTGGTGGTAGATGGGGACACCCGCGTGGTGGTAGCTGGGGACACCCGCGTGGTGGTAGCTGGGGACACCCGCGTGGTGGTAGCTGGGGACACCCGCGTGGTTGTAGCTGGGGACACCCGCGTGGTGGTAGCTGGGGACACCTGCGTGGTGGTAGCTGGGGACACCTCTGGGGACACCTGTGGGCTGGTAGCTGGGACACCTGCGTGGTGGTAGCTGGGGACACCTGTGGGGACACCTGTGGGCTGGTAGATGGGGACACCCGCGTGGTGGTAGATGGGGACACCCGCGTGGTGGTAGCTGGGGACACCCGCGTGGTGGTAGCTGGGGACACCCGCGTGGTGGTAGCTGGGGACACCCGCGTGGTTGTAGCTGGGGACACCCGCGTGGTGGTAGCTGGGGACACCTGCGTGGTGGTAGCTGGGGACACCTGCGTGGTGGTAGCTGGAGACACCTGTGGGCTGGTAGCTGGGCACACCTGCGTGGTGGTAGCTGGGGACACCTGCGTGGTGGTAGTTGGGGACATCTGAGTGGTGGTAGCTGGGGACATCTGTGTGGTGGTAGCTGGGGACACCTGCGTGGTGGTAGCTGGAGACACCTGTGGGCTGGTAGCTGGGGACACCTGCGTGGTGGTAGTTGGGGACATCTGAGTGGTGGTAGCTGGGGACACCTGCGTGGTGGTAGCTGGAGACACCTGTGGGCTGGTAGCTGGGGACACCTGCGTGGTGGTAGCTGGGGACACCTGCGTGGTGGTAGCTGGGGACACCTGCGTGGTGGTAGCTGGAGACACCTGTGGGCTGGTAGCTGGGGACACCTGCGTGGTGGTAGTTGGGGACATCTGAGTGGTGGTAGCTGGGGACACCTGCGTGGTGGTAGTTGGGGACATCTGAGTGGTGGTAGCTGGGGACACCTGTGTGGTGGTAGCTGGGGACACCTGTGTGGTGGTAGCTGGGGACACCTGCGTGGTGGTAGCTGGGGACACCTGCGTGGTGGTAGCTGGGGACACCTGCGTGGTGGTAGCTGGGGACACCTGCGTGGTGGTAGTTGGGGACACCTGTGTGGTGGTAGCTGGGGACACCTGTGTGGTGGTAGCTGGGGACACCTGTGTGGTGGTAGCTGGGGACACCTGCGTGGTGGTAGCTGGGGACACCTGCGTGGTGGTAGCTGGGGACACCTGCGTGGTGGTAGCTGTAGAAACCTTGGAGATGGAAGCTGAATTCTGCCATGTGCTTCTTTTATTTGGTTTGATGTGGCCAATATTATATGTATTGTTTAAAATAGCGCCTCTTGCTTCTGCAGTGTTACACGTTTGCCTCTGACTGTTTGGATGGTAGATGGTCCAAAGAAATCTGGTTCAATTCGTCCTTTTTTCCTTCCATGCTTCCTCATATTCAGGAGCAGGACTTCATCACCAACACTGGATGTTAGATGTTGATACTTTTTCTGCACCTTTGTGCATTTGCCTCTTTCTGTTCCTCCTGAGATTTTGTAATATTTTCTTCTCTTGTTTTTTTCAATACACTCCGTTTTTCCCCCCTGGTATCTAGATATCTGCTGTATGTCGACTCCTGAGGGAGAATGATAGTGGAAAGCTACAAGAAAACACTTCATATCAAATGGTACATTAATCATAATGCAATAAAAATACTTCAATGTGACGTCAGCAAAACAATTACATGTCTGCATTGATCTGGATAGAAAGAGTTTGTAAAGGTTATTTAAATCATTACAAAATTATATAACAACTTTGCCTGTGCACCATTAATCTTACAAAGCAAAATATAACATGAGTAGCACAGTCAAAACAAACATTTCACCAATACATTTTACAATGTCAAGGACAAAAAGAAATATTCAGGTAAAAATGTTTGCTTTAGATGTGCAACTGTACCTGAGTGTGAACATACAAAACTACATTTCTAAGAGGACTGCAAGAACAGGTGAAGAACAAATTTAGAATCAGCTGGATCAGGTTTTTCTGCTATTTGACACAAAATGTAAACTATATCCAGGCAACATCTCCAGTGCACTGATACTTCAAGTTACATTTAAATGCTTTAAAATGAAACTAAGGGCTACAAGATCTCACTTACTGGCATTTCAGCAGGAAGCTCTGATGGAAACACCTCCTCTCTTCCATACATCAGCAGGAATGACGAGGGTTTAGTTGTTGTATGGACCTTCGATCTCAATGAGAACAAAGTGGCACCCAGGTTCACATCCCGGTCATTCTGCTGGTCATTCACAAGTTTCTTAAGGGCTCTAATATGTACACACACAATTAGTACCAACATTTAGTAATCGCCTAATAATTCTGGTTATTACTAAATAATTACATTTACCGCTTTATGTTGTCATTGGTTTTTACATCCAGACCATTTGTTTGAGGATGATATGCTGCAGTCACACTCCGTTCACTGCACAACATCTCACAAAGCCTGTGGTTGAGCTTTAATACAACAAATTTATAGCCAAAGACATAAGCAAGACATTTATTCATAATAATACATTGCAAGGTAAAAAGGTGATGCGAGTGGTTAGCACTATTGCCTTACAGCCCCAAAGATCCCTAATTTGGTCACTGATACAAACTGTCTGTGTGGAGTTCTGCATGTTCTCCCCATATCTGTTTGGGATTTCTCTGGGTACTCTAGTTTCCACCCACATCTCAAAGACTCTATAAAGTTATTCTAAGTCAATAAAATCCCTGATCAACAGTTGGTAACATTTAACAAAGTAACTTCATACTTTCACTCATCAGAGGAACTGCTAACATGTATGTATGGAGCTGCAAACATAAAGTATGATTGAATGGTATTTACTTCATTGATGAATTCTCTCCCTTGTTCAGAGAGGATGTGTTTGGGACGTCCATGTCTGTATATAATGGAACAGAGATGTCTTGTAACCTCAGCTGCAGATTTACTTCTTAAAGGAAAGACCTCAACCCACTTAGAGAAGTAATCTGTAGCAGTTCAAATGTACTGGAAGCCATTATGGTCCAGACATCTGATACCTTATAAAGGGAAAAAGAATTGTATATATATGTGTGTGTGTGTGTGTGTGTGTGTGTGTGTGTGTGTGTGTGTGTGTGTGTGTGTGTGTGTGTGTGTGTGTGTGTGTGTGTGTGTGTGTGTGTTCTTCAGCACCTTTACCTTA
This sequence comes from Trichomycterus rosablanca, assembly GCF_030014385.1. Taxonomy (NCBI): domain Eukaryota; kingdom Metazoa; phylum Chordata; class Actinopteri; order Siluriformes; family Trichomycteridae; genus Trichomycterus; species Trichomycterus rosablanca. Next base: position 61,040,883 of record NC_085989.1, read on the forward strand.
ATGCATTGTAATGTCTGGACAGCAGTCAGTGGTTTCACAACCTTCTGACAACTGTCACACTCCAACACCTACAAGATATAAAGTGTTAATATTTATATGGCTTGTACAGTACAAAAAGGGAACATATGTACAAAATCACACACCCAACTGTCAATGTCAACTGACATTCCAGGCCAGTAAAATCTGGAACCCATTGCACTCCGTGTTTTTAAGATGCCTGTATGCCCACCAATCGGAGAGGAGTGAAACTCCTGAAAAAGCTGTTTGGCCTCTTTGGTTTTCACCACCTTCTGTCTCCATGAAACAGTTCTCCATCTACATTCACAATAAAAAATGGAATTACAGATTTGTATTAACAGAACATCTTGTGTATTAGCCAGTATACTAAAACAGTTTGTGGTTAATAAAATGCTAACCCTTTAGGTGAAATTTGGAGGCAGATTTAGCCTCTGTGATTTATCATACCCGGTTGGATATGATCCCACAGTGAGAAAATTGTTAATAACCTCCCACTTCTCATCCATATCTGAAAAGAAAAACATACAATAAAGAACAAATACGCAGAACAGAACTGACAATGGTCATTTTTATACAGAGTAACAACAGAAATAGTATTACATACAAAAAATAACTATACACAAGATATCATTATAAATGCTGAAAATACCCCTCAGTAACCACTTTATTACACATAACCTTGGCTGTGACTATTAAACCGCTAGGTCAGCACAATGTACACGTATCACGTCCTGATCGTGTCTGAACTACCTTTTGTGTTGTAAAGTTAAGGAGGCAGATAAAGAGTAAAAAATATAGATGTATAAAAAGTGCACCTAAAAACAACCACTAAACCGAGGTATAAACGTGGTTAAATTCAACGTTCATTAGTTTAACAGTTAAGGCTAAGCAACATCATTCAATCACCTTTAGCCAATTCGTGCACCTTGCACAGTTATCTAACAAAATAACATTAAACTAACTCGCATAAGAACGGTATTACATATATTTAAACATTACACTTTTAAAGAATTACAATTAAAACCATGCAATACTAACCGCTAGCAGAAATGAATTATGCTAACGTTATACGAAATTATAGGCGTCGAAGGTAGCACGAAATTATAGACGTTTCAGTTAACGAGTCAAAACTGATGTGCACATGCTCGGTAGGACATCTCGATGGGTAGGACAAATTCGACAGAACACCGACCGTTAGTTAACTTAGCGAGCGCGCTATTTAAAACAATTCTTATGTAACACAAACTTGTAGTTTATCTTAATCAAAGCAGAGCTTTAACACAAACTGAATGTCTCTGATCCACGTTTTAGAGAGTAAATACAGAGTTATATTCAACTATTTTCTATGTTTGCTCAAATATCACAATATGCTAATTAGATGGCTTTAACCAATAGCAAGAGAGTAGCGTATGACATCAGACGCTCGTTAAATATTAAATTAAAAACATTGCGTTTAAAGGTTACTTTTACTTTTAAATTAAAACTGGCCATTTCGTTGTATGGACTTAAATGTTTTAAGCTGTTTGAACTATTTTGCATGTTTTGAGTAAAGATAGCCTAATAGCAGCTTTAGCAAATACAGCTTCAAGGCCTCTTGGGAAAGAAGCTACGAGCTTGGCCCACTTGTTTCTGGAACATTTTGCCCATTTCTCTTGGAATTTCCTTGCAAGCTCTGTCAGGTTGGATTGGGAGCATCGGTACACGCCCATTTCCAGCTCCTTCCACAGATGTTTGATTAGATTCAGGTCTGGACTCTGGCTGAGCCACTCAAGGACCTTCACAGACTTTCTCTGAAGCCACGCCTTTGTTCTCTTGGCTGTGTGCTTCAGGTCGTTGTCATGTTGGAAGGTAAACCTTCGCTCCAGTCTGAGGTCCAGAGCGCTCTGGAGCAGCTTTTCTTTTGTTTGTTTGTTTAGTTTGCAGCATTGTTTTCTTTACACTTTAATGAATACAGTTTTGCCGAGTCTCTTTTTGTTGGACCTGACTTGTTTCTCCTGCTGGTCCTTTGCTGTTATTCTTTCATTCTAATTTCTGTATTGTAACTGTCACAGACTGCTGTAACATGTGCACAAGTCTTGCTGAACATCCCTTTAGTATTTGCAATATAATATTTGTGCATGTAAATAAAGATAGTTTTACTAAGGTAAACTTGTAGTGCAGTTTGCTTGTTGTAAAGTACAGATGTAGTAAAAAAAAATGGTATGAAAGTCTGATGTCAGCGTAACCAACACTGTAATTGTGTGTTAAATATGTGCAGTAAATACTGTTTCAGAATTACAGCAACTTAACATTTTGCAGGAAGGAAAAACAGGTACAACATGTGGCATGAACAAATGTTACGGCACATTTAGGTGTGTTTCTCTCTCATTTGTTCAGTTTAGTAAATAATCCGCGATAGTGCATTAAATTAGCAGGAAATGACATCATTAAATTAGATGACGTTGTTGTTCATTATTTTTACTTGATCAACCATAAGATTTGAGCAGAGGTGCACAAACTTTAGCAGGAGACTGTGTGAGAGGACAGCAGTTACTTTCTGACAGAACTGGAAACAGAATCAGAGTTTGGGCGGATGCTGGTTTTAGTGCAGCGTTCACATGTAGACAAATTGTGTGAATTTAATACGATTGCATTTCTGTCCTTTAGTGGTAACGCATTTAGTTTAATCTTATTATTCACAGAACAAAAATATAATATTGATTACTGTCTAAATATGTTTGTATAAGTGTTTAAACTAAAATCCTCTCGAGTGTAGATTCAGATTGTACTCGCGACTTTGAACTCAGAAAGTGAGAGATCTGGAGGAGCACTTGAATGCGTATGGCGTCAGATTAGTGCCAAAAGTCGAGAGCACATTTTATTTGTGCGCGAGCAGGATTTTCTCTGCTCTCGCACGAATTCACCCTGCTCGCTCACGAATAAGTTGTGCTCGCGCACGAAAGTGCATGCGCGCACTCGAAACGCAGCTCTCGCGCTCAAATCGTATGCGCGCACTCAAAGCAAACTGCGCTCGCGCTCAAATATTTCTTGCTCGCTCTCATAACTGCACTTGCCCTCACGTTAAAACAGTCCCAAAAGTCGTCGACCAATCAGAATGTGTTTTCGGCTTCGACCAATGAGTCACAACTTCCCCTGCATTTTCACTGGTCGGAAAGAGTGAACCGTTGTGAAGACAAATGGACAATCAACGACCTCAGGTAAGATTAATATTAATTTTATTTTACACTATTTTATAATTTTAAAAAAAGTGTTAAAGAGAATGTAGAAAAGAGAAAGAGAAAGCTAGCTAAAGCGGTACCCCTAACATAAAATAGCTTTTGTGTATTTTTTATGTTAATTAATAAAGTAAAGCCTTTATACAGTAAAGTTCATGTGTTCACGAGTTTAGTGCCACAGTACAAAAATGGACTATTTTAGTAAATCAAAGTGGGTAGATCAGGAAGCTATAGCCACCTAAATGATATGATGAACTATCTCTAACACGATAGTGAACATCATGTTCACTTTCCCAACCAAGACCAGAATATCAAACATGACACATTAAATAATTTAACTCTTTAAAATAAAATGTTTTACAATTGAATGTTCTGCTGTTTTTTATTATTACAGCAATTTAATAGTTTTTGATACCTTACAGTATGTCAGGCTTTTGCTTTATTGACTATTATGTAAAGTGTGAACATTGCATATTTACCATGCATAATGTAATGTTTTAAATATAGGTTTCTGAATCATCTGCGGTGTTCAAGAAAAAGCCACATACAATGACAGCTTTCCCCTGGTGCATCTATTGTAGCTGAGATTCCCCCACCAGAATCCAGCAAGGAAGCAAGTAGTGTTAGAACACCAAGCAGTAAGGTGAAAACATATCTGCAATATCAACAATATCATAGTACCAACCAGTCTGCATTTAATATGGTGCACTTTTTGTGTATTGATATTGTTAACACTAATGTTTTTATTTAGGCTTTATGTTCAGTGTGTCAAATATATTTTCCATTGGATTGTATAGAAATTCATGCCAGCTAGTGTGGAGAAAGATAACAATGTATTTGATATTATCTTCATTTTTATTACTCCTATAATTAAATTATAAGGACAATACTATCATATTAGGACACCGTTATAATTATTTACTTAATGCATTAAATATGGCCTTTAAATCTGCTTTGTTCATCTGCTATAATAACACCAGCTTGTGTGTGTTTAAGCTGTTGTAAAGAGTGGTATGTACATGTATATAACAAAGAAACATTGTAATCTATACAAAAGTCAATGCTTATTTTGCTTTTTGGTGTTTCTTTCTGAACAGGCTAATGCAGACTTTACCACCTATGGTTAAGACAGCTGGTTCGCCCTCTCTTTGTCCAAAAACATTCTTTCAATGGCTCACAGGACAGGAACACATCAGACCAGTTCGTCTGTGGATATTTGTGCTCATTCAATAAATAAGTAAAACAAACTGTGTACTGTTATTTATTTACATGTAATGTATATGAGAACAGAGTCAGCACAAGTATCTATGAGAATAGAGTCCAATAGAGTACAAGAATAGAGTACAAGTCAGAGTCAGCACAAAAGTTACATTTGCCACATTTGTTCCCGGGGTCATAAAAGGGGATGGTGGTTCCAGCCTTCAACAAAGATCTGAAGTTTGGAGAAGAAACACAAGGTGTACCAGAAAGAGGTGCTGGGTATTTGCAATGTCCAGCATCCCAACTTGTTCAAGATTGTCCAGGATATCATAAAATGTGGAGGTCACAGCTGTCCACACATCAACCAACAGCCTTTCAATTCTGTAAGACAAAATAAATGACTTAAAATGTAATACTTTGTTGACTGAAAAACATCTGTGAAAAAGTGGTATCTGTATAAAATTCAAGGACAACAATAACCTTAAAATGTAGAAACAATAAATAATGTAGGGAAATATATGTTAAAGAAATGTATAACTTAGACAATCAAGGACATTTGTGCCAGTATGCTCAAATTTGGGCAGTGGGAATCCTAGCATGGATTTAAGTTCAGTCACTTGTGGAACTGTCTGTACCCTGATGGATGACAGTCTGGTTTCCACATGTTCATTCACCAACATGTGAATTTGCCTGAGGGCATTTAATATATCTTCAGGAATATGATTTTTTTCTCGCTAATTAATCAATAATGATCATTTCATGTGTGCAAATGAAATGTAAACAATTCAGATCAGTACATAAGCCAGACTGCTTACTACATACTGCTATTTATGCAGCTACCCCTCCAAAAGCTTTATGTCTTAGTAAGGCCTAGACAACAAAAGAAACTTATAAGATAATTAGACATACAGGTTAAAAGATGAGCATAGTCAGAATATGCCTGATTGTTAAAGCTTTAACAAATTCTACCCTTTTAAAATGATGATTTTTATGTACTCTAAAATAAGTCTAAAATTAAAATAATTAATAATCTTACCTGAGGTCGTTGATTGTCCATTACTCTCTTTGCAACGGGAAGTTGTGGCTCATTGGTCGAAGCCAAAAACACATTTGATTGGTCGACAACTTTTGGCACTGTTTTAACGCGCAAACTCCGAGCGCGAGGGCAAGTGCAGTTATGAGAGCGAGCAAGAAATATTTGAGCGCGAGCGCAGTTTGCTTTGAGTGCGCGCATACGATTTGAGCGCGAGAGCTGCGTTTCGAGTGCGCGCATACACTTTCGTGCGCGAGCACAACTTATTCGTGAGCGAGCAGGGTGAATTCGTGCGAGAGCAGAGAAAATCCTGCTCGCTCACAAATAAAATGTGCTCTCGACTTTTGGCACTAATCTGACGCCATAGTATGCGGCATTGAACTCGATTTGGTGAAAGTGAAAGTATTTAGTGTGGAGGAGAGAAACGTGAAGAGGTTTTCCAGATAATCGCGGTGAGTATAAGAATATAAAACTGTAATATGTGAATGTTATGAATCCGTATTTGATGGATAAATGTTTAGGATCAGGTTTTTATGATCTGATATGTGTTGTGTTTAGGAACTGTCACATTTAACACCGTTATTTAGGCGTGTCAACAACAACACGGAGATTTTTTACACTTCTGTGTTTTTCTCTCATCCACACCAACTCACAAACCCACGATTAATGAAAACAGGATGAAGAGATTTCTGAAAACTGCTTCCTTGTTTTAGTCTGGATACTAAAATGTAGCTTTACACAGATGTTGTGACGTCAGCGTGCTGGTGTTTACACACATGCAGGCGGTGGACAAAATAACAGAAACACACAATCAATAATAAACATCAAACATCAAATAACAAAGATGTATGAGAGCATGGCATGAATAGTGTAAACTTTACTGAAGGAAGGTTGGAGTTCATTACTGATGTGTCCACGCTGTGTGTGATTATAAAGAAAGCACTAATCTAACACACTGATGAGAGGGAGATTGTTATTAATACACTTTCATTTATTTAAGAATGTCATTTAGAATTAAGAATGTAAACCAGATCAGAGTTACTGGCATACTGGTGTAAAAGTAATAAAAACATAAATGTCTTAGCTGGGATGTAAAACTGCTCTGTAATGCTTTTAGAGTATGTGACTTCAGTTGAACTAAACTAGCTGCTAGTTAGCTAAGCTGTCTGATTACTGTACCATGTGCTTGTTGGTGTTTCTCTGAACTGAAGCTTTTAGGTGCCCCTGTGCTTTATATAGAGTTCTTTATGTTTGGTTTTTACTTCAGTGTTACTCCAGTGTGATGGAGGGTACGAAACCAGATTCACCTCAACCCAGCTGTGTCTCCATGAAGAGCGATCAGTCAATAGATCCTCCACAAAACTTTAAAGATGGAGGATGTTTTACTGATCTGAGGTCAGTATAATCTCTAGTATGTCCTGGTGCAGTGTTTTTACTTCCAGTTTCTCCTGATCAAATGTATTAATCTCATTAAACTCAGTCCACTAAGCAATTCATTCATAAAAATGCTAATCATCTAGGACAGGGGTCACCAACACGGTGCCCGCGGGCACCAGGTCGCCCGCCGGGACCACGTGAGTCGCCTGCAGCCATGTTCTTAAAATAGCACTAGCCACCATGAAGCTCCGTCTAAAAGTTTTATTTAGGTTGCTGTACTTTTTGAACAATAACACATGCATTGATGTAAATTTCAATACTGAATATACATTTTTTTTAAAACAAAAATGCTTTATTTATATATGATCTGCCTGGGGTAAAAGTTCAATGTCATGCGCAACACAAGCCTTCATCCCAATCGTTGATGTGACAACCAAGCATGCACAGCGCTTTTTACCTCTAAAAATAAAGAAAAATGGCAGAGAAGCGAAAGAAAACGTACCATTTTCACAGTGACTGGGAGAAAGAGTTCTTTTTCACGTCAGTGAAAGAAAAATGTGTCTGTCTAATTTGTTTCTAAAAAACTTTAATGCTAACTACACACCTGGCAGTTAACAACGTGCAGAAAAAACCCGTGAATTAAAGGCAGCTTTGGGGAAACAGCAATCTTTTTTTCACAATGCCAGTAAAAAAATCACAAAAAGCAATGGAAGCTTCATATAGAGCTGCGAATTTTTTAATAAGGAATAAAAAAACTTTTTCAGACGGAGATGTATTAAAAGAAGCAATGATGATAATAGCGCACTCTGTGTTTAAAGACGAGAAGAATGCTCCCAATGCCATCTCTATTCTCTCCGATGTCCAACTGGGAGCCAGTATGATGGTTAGAAGAGTTTCGGCTATGTCCGGGAACTTGACAGAGCAGCTTGACTGGGATCTGATAACGTGCAGGTGGTTCAGCATCCAGTGCGACGAGTCTGTGGACAGCAGCAGTACGTCACAGCTGGTGATGTTTATCCGAATGGTGTTTGATGATTTCTCCACAAAAGAAGAACTCCTGGAACTACTGCCCCTGAAAACAACAACTAGGGGAGTGGACATCTACAACGCGGTGAAGAGGTTCTTTGTGGAGAAAAAGGTACCACTGGAAAAGTTGGTTTTGATTACTACGGACGGGGCTCCTGCCATGACGGGCCGACATGTGGGCTTTATTGCGCAATGCAAAGGTGACACAGATTTCCCAAAATTTCTGCATAACCACTGCATCATTCATCAGCAGACGATATGTGCAAAAGTTACCGGCTTTGATCATGTGATGATTCTCGTCATGAAGATCATAAATGGCATTCGCTCCAAAGCCAAACAACACAGAATATTCAAGGTGCTGCTGGAGGAGCTGTCAGCTGAATATGGTGACCTGCTACTACACACAGAAATCCGATGGCTCAGCAGGGGACGAGTTTTGCAGCGTTTTTTGTCACTTTTGGGTGAAATCAAAGAGTTCATGCAATCCAAGGGGGAAGACTCATCCCTGCTCGAGGACACTGAGTGGATACTTGACCTCACATTTTTAACTGACATCACTGGGAAACTGAACCATTTGAACTGTGAGCTGCAAGGCAAAGATAAGAGTGTTGCTGACATGATAAGTGCTGTAAACACATTTAAAGCTAAGAGGAACATTTTCTCTGGCCATTTACAGAGAAAAAACTGCTGCATTTTCCATCCATGCAGTCAGTGCTGAATGACAATTCTTCTGCATCTGGGGCTTTTGACAAAGCTGCAGAAAAGTACTCTCAAGTCATAAACAGACTTGGGCAAGAGTTTGAGAACAGATTTTGTGACTTTGATAAACTTGAGCCATGTGTGTTATTCATTTCAAATCCTTTCATGCAGGTGGACACTAAGTGCAACGTTCAACTTGGATGCTGTACAGATGGAGATCGAAATCCTAACATTGCAAAATGACCTCTACCGTACCTCAAAGCCCATCAGGGTGCACGAAACTTTTGGTGCCTTATAGACATGGAAAAGTACAAAAGATGTATGCACAGCAGCTATGAAAGTTGCCTGCCTTTTTGGTTCAACCTATCTCTGTGAATCGGCCTTTTCTGACATAAACTTCATCAAGAACAAACGCAGAACTCGGCTTACTGATGAACATCTACAACACTCACTCACACAGTTGCAGTGTCAAATTACACCCCAGATTACAGTACACTGGTGAACAACATGCAATGCCAGTCTTCCCACTAACAGACATTTACAGACAAAGAAAGAGATAACAGATGTTTTTAGTGAAACACCATGGCAACATTAAACTCAAAAATCGTACAAAAATGTGAAAAATTTGTTAGAAAGTAAACAGATGTGCTTTTGTTAAAAATGCTACAGATTTGGTGATTACTTCAAAAGTTCATGATTTGTTCAAAAAATGTTACAAATGTAGTGTTAAGACAGTTTTCTTAAATTCTCAAAAAAATGTTACAGAAGTAATATTTTGATTAGAACTGAAATAAATAATGTTGCATGTTTAAATATATCTGTGGTTCCTTTCATTGTAAATCATAATAATCATTAACATTAACATGTGATCAGATTGTCTCTGCACATGTTTGATTGTTTATTATTAATATTAATAATAATATTATCATTAAAGGTAAACCGTGCAACTTAATGGTATTCAGGAAGTTTGTATGAAACAAGTAGCCCTTCGTATTACTCGTAACCTTGAAGTAGCTCTCGGTAGGGTTGGGCGGTATTGCCGATTTTCATACCGTCATACCGTCTTCAGGAAATACCGCGGTATACGGTATTACCGGGGGGGGGGGGGGGGGGGGGGGAATAATACCGTATACCGGTATTTCCTGAAGACGGTATGACGGTATGAAAATCATGTTGATGTTAATGATTATTATGATTTACAATGAAAGGAACCACAGATATATTTAAACATGCAACATTATTTATTTCAGTTCAAATCAAAATATTACTTCTGTAACAATTTTTAGGAAATTTAAGAAAACTGTTTTTTGAACAAATCATAATACCGTATACCGTGGTATTTCCTGAAGATTGTATGACGGTATGAAAATCGGCAATACCGCCCAACCCTACCGAGAGCTACTTCAAGGTTACCGAGTAATACGAAGGGCTACTTGTGATTACACACTTGAGTGTAATTACAATATTTCAGTGTTTTATTATAAAAAGATTTAACAATCTGAGCGTCAAACATTGCTTATCTTATCTGATCTATAATAAATACGCATAAGTATAAATGCATGTGTATCAATTACACTTTAACACAAACATTAACACATAACATTTTGGCATTGTAACCTCTCACTGCCCACACAAAACAGAATAATAGCGGCTAAACACTTCAATATATTTCAAAAGTTAACTGCTTAGTTTATAGTTACAGATATTTCTTGAAAGTGTATGAGCGTGTACGATTAGTTATGGCTGTAATCCAGAATTAAGTTCTATACCGTAACAAAAAAAAAATATGAATGTAAATGTTCATGTTGCGATGACAGTGATGTAAAGTAATGTTAAAATAATTCCAAACATTTGAGTGGTTAACGAGAACGCTACTTTAAATGTCACACAAGCTCCGTGCAAAACACGAACACGGAAACGGTACAAATCCGATCTCTCTTCCCTACACACTTGCTCCCTACGCCCTACAGTGCACTTAACATTCTTAAAGGGCCAGACAATATATTTTATAATTCACATTACACGACAGGTGAGACGTTCTTTTTTCTTAATATAGCGCTTTTATTTAGGAAAAAATAGTTCTTACATAGGCAGGAAAATCTATGGCAGACAAGAGTCACAACACCGGATTGGGCATTACGTTATTATTACTGTTTGCTCCTTTTTCTCAACACTTGCGCTTGATTAACACTGAAGATATATTTAGTAAATAAGTACATGTCCGCGCATGCACGCGCTTGTGTTCATTTCCGGTTGAACTGATAAAAAATGTTGATTTTGAAAGACAAGCCGTTATTCAGTTTCTGCTTGTTAGCTCACAGCTAACGCTAGCCAGTGTGGCTTTTCACTCATCTCTCTGTGTTATCACCTTACACACCTTACAGCCAATCAGTGAGCTCCAACCGCCTACCCTTCCCACCCCTCCCACCCCTCCCTTACTGTGGATGCGCATGTCCTAAAGTCTCCGTTTTCAAGGTAAACCTGAAGCAGAAATTTGGCGCTTCACATTTAAAAAATACCGTCACCATTTTTGAATACCGTCACCATTTTTAAATACCGTGGTATACCGTAATACTGTCATACCACCCAACCCTAGCTCTTGGTCTCAAAAAGGTTGGTGACCCCTGATCTAGGAAGTGTTTCAATAACAGGATGATAGAACCTGCTAGTGGTCAATACTGTTTTGTCTTTTTATTTACAGAACACAAAAGAAGAAATTAAATGTTACTTATCAGTTGGAATCCATATTTAAGGTTTGTATGTATGTGTGTGTATTTATAATAATAATGCTAATCTAGTTTGCTGATTGGCTAAATGAATACTGTGAGGGATTTTATGTTGATTTTGGATTCTGGACCCTCCTTAGATGTTGTTCTGGTTCTTTTAGACCTGAATGATCGCTTGATTTTTGCCATATGGGATTATTGGGGCTTATTTGGGTTTATTAAACACACAACCTTCCACATTTTAATGCGGCTAGTTCGGACAGAGGTGAAATTCCAGTTTAAAGCCTAAGCACATTTTAATGCACAATTACTGTTTATTCATTTACTGAACTTAATATGCAGAAAAACTACATCACTCCTTATATAGTCACATCACTCAGTCATTTTCTTTATTACCTCATGGTGCTTATAGTGAAGATCTGGTTCTCTAAATTCCTTAACAGGAACTGGAGCTCAAAGTCATCAGCATGTTAAAGAATGAGCTAAACAAGTTCAAAAAGCTACTGAATGAAGATTACCCAGCATGCTCTGAGCAGGAGGTAAAGGATGTGGAAGATCTGAGTAGTTTCAGAGAGGGGGCGCTAAAGATCACGCTGAATGTTCTGAAGCTCATGAACCAGACAGACCTCGCTAACACCCTGCAGAGGAGTAAGAGACCTACATACTTACATTATTAATTTATTTACCATTAGATAAACAAACTCTTCCATATTCATCTTGGTTCTAGAATCATCTACACTTTTGATTAGTCATTACATTATATTATAAAACATGTTATGACCATTAGGTACTTGATATTAGATGAGAATTCTAACTATGATATTGGTCACTACATCTCTACAAATAAACTAATTATAATCATAGAGATTTATACTTATAAACAGAAAATAATTTATATACAAACCTATTATTTATTACAATAATAAATTATATACTGTGTTTATAGATCATGCAGTAAAATATTAATCATCATCTTCTGTTTATTAGAACTATTAATCCCTGTATATCAGAAAAAACTCAAATCCAATCTGAGAGAGAAATGTAAAAGAATCTGTGAAGGAATCTCCCAGCATGGAAGCTCAGCACTTCTGAATGAGATCTTCACAGAGCTCTACATCACAGAGGGTTGGAGTGAAGGCGTCAATGATGAACATGAGGTCAGACAGATTGAAGCTACATCCAGGAGACCAGCAGTACAGGAGATTCCCATCAAATGCACTGACCTCTTTAAAGACACGTCCATTAGAACTGTGCTGACTAAAGGAATCGCTGGAATTGGAAAAACAGTCTCAGTGCAGAAGTTCATTCTGGACTGGGCTGAAGGAAAAGCAAATCAGGACGTTGTCTTCATATTTCCACTTCCTTTTAGAGAGCTAAACTTGATGAAGCAGGAAAACCTCAGTCTGATGGAACTTCTTCATCAGTTTTTTCCAGAAGTGAAAGGTCTGCCATCATTAGACTGTGATGCTTATAAAGTTTTGTTCATCTTTGATGGTCTGGATGAGTGTCGAATTCCTCTAGATTTTCAAAATAATGAGCGATTGTGTAACATAACAAAGTCATTAAAAATGGATGTGCTGCTGACAAACCTCATCAAGGGGAACCTGCTTCCCTCTGCTCACCTCTGGATCACCACTCGACCAGGAGAAGCCAATCAGATCACGACTGTCTGTGTAGCCCAGCTAACAGAGGTACGAGGGTTCAGTGATCCTCAGAAAGAGACGTACTTCAGGAAGAGGATCAGTGATGAGAACCTGGCCAGTAAAATCATCACTCACATGAAGTCATCAAGAAGCCTCTACATCATGTGTCACATTCCATTCTTCTGCTGGATCTCAGCCTCTGTTCTAGAGAGAATTCTGGATGGAGCCGAGGAGAAAAAGATCCCCAAAACTCTGACTCAAATGTTCACTTACTTCCTGATCTTTCAGATAAAACACAAGGAACAAAAGTACCATGGGAAATCTGACCCTGATCCTCTTCAGACCAGTGAGACGATACTGGCACTGGGAAAACTGGCCTTCCAACAGATGGAGAAAGTAAACCTGATCTTCTATGAAGAAGACCTGACAGAATGTGGCATTGATGTCAAAAACGCATCAGTGTACTCAGGAGTCTGTACCCAGATCTTCATAAAAGAGGCTGGGCTGCACCTGGGTCAGGTCTTCAGCTTTGTGCACCTGAGTGTTCAGGAGTTTCTGGCTGCTTTATATGTATTTCTCACCTTCATCAACAAAAACAGAAATGTGCTGGTGATGCAAAACACTGAATTCTTTAACATCTTTAGAAACTATACAAACATGTCTGACTTTTTGAAGAGTGCAGTGGACAAGGCCTTACAGAGTAAGAATGGACACCTGGATCTTTTCCTCCGCTTCCTCCTGGGTCTCTCACTGGAGTCCAATCAGAATCTCTTACGAGGCCTACTGCCACAAACAGGAAGTAGCTCTTACAACAAAGAGGAAATGGTCAAGTACATCAAGGAGAAGATCAGTGAGAATCCCTCTCCAGAGAAATCCATCAATCTGTTCCACTGTCTGAATGAACTGAACGATGATTCTCTAGTGCAGGAAGTCCAACAATACCTGAACAGAGAAGGTTCTCTTCATCATGATGGACACCGTCTGTCTCCTGCTCAGTGGTCGGCTCTGGTGTTTGTGTTGCTGAACTCAGATCAGGAGCTGGATGAGTTTGATTTGAGGAGATATTATCCATCACATGAAGGTCTTCTGAAGCTCCTGCCAGTTGTGAAAGAATCAAGAAAAGCTGAGTGAGTCATTTATTGACATTTGATTCATGAGTTTATCACTTAAACATTAATAATTAGATTTACGAAACTGAGAAGTTGCTAATCTAGTGTTGCAGTCTGATCTCAAAATGTGTCTGAAATGACCATTTATTAAGTAACATTAAAATAATAATGATGTTTTTTTACACCACCTACTAACTTGCACTCTGCTAATTATGCAGAGTAGGGATTTAACGATACACTCCACCCATGATGCAATGTGATTCACAATACTGAGTTCACAATACATTTTTCTTCCTGATTTTTTTAAACAAAATAAAATTGAAGACAAATTACACTACTCACAAAAAGTTCGGGATATTTGGCTTTCTGGTGAAATTGATGGAAAAGGTAAAAAGTTCACGCTACAGTGATGTTATATCATGAAAGTCGGACATTTAAGTAGAAGCAAAATTGAAACAAAAGCCAACAACAGTGGTGGGTATACCCCAACAATAATAATAATAATAATAATACATTCAACTTATATAGCGCCTTTCATAATACCCAAGGACGCTTCACATAGTAATTATAAGAATTATTGTCAAGAACAATAATCAAACAGAAACATGAGAATGAAAGTGTTGAGTAAACAAGAACGTTTTAAGAAGAGATCTAAACTCAGAAAGAGAGGAAGAGAGACGAAGAGGGAGAGGAAGAGAGTTCCACAGTGTCGGGGCAGCAACACTAAATGATCTACCACCCATGGTGGTCAACCTAAACCTAGGTATAACAAGGAGACCAGCATCAAACGATCTTAGCCTGCGAGAAGGGACATAGCGATGTAAAAGATCAGCCAGATACAAGGGAGCCAGACCATGAAGTGCCTTGAAAGCGAGCACTAAAATTTTATATTGGATACGTTTTTTGACAGGGAGCCAATGGAGTTGTTCAAGTACCGGGGTGATATGTTCATGTTTTTTTGACTGGGTCAGTACTCGGGCAGCAGCATTCTGAGCAATCTGCAAGGGTCGGAGGGATTTTGAAGGCAGTCCATAGAGGAGAGAATTGCAATAGTCAAGTTTGGAAGTGACAAAGGCATGTACCAGGGTCTCGGCAGCTTTAAACCAAAGGAACGGACGCAAACGGGTGACCTTTCGAAGCTGGAGGAAGGCAGACTTTGCCAATGAATTGATATGTGGCTCCAGTGACAGGGGAGGGTCGAGCAGCACCCCGAGATTACGTGCCTTAGAAGAAGACTGAACAGCGATACCAGCAATAGTGAGGGATGTGTTAGTGATAGAAGAGACAGCCGATTTGGAGCCAATAATGAGATACTCCGTCTTATGGGCATTCAATAGAAGAAAGTTTGCACACAGCCATGAGTTGAGATCACAGATGCACTCGGTGAGGGATGGTGGTGGGAAAGGATCAGATGGTAAAAGGTTTAGATAAACCTGGGTGTCGTCAGCGTAGCAGTGAAAATTTAACCCATGGTGACGGAAAATATCACCAAGGGGCAGGATGTAAATAAGAAACAGCAACAGTCCCAATACTGAGCCCTGGGGGACACCCTGCTTAACAGGAGCAACGTCAGATGTGTGTTTACCTATGCCAACAAAGTGATGCCTATCAGATAGATAAGATTTAAACCAAGTCAAAACTATGCCGGAAAAACCAATGTCAGAGAGCCGGGTTATGAGAATTTCATGGTTAACCGTGTCAAAAGCAGCAGTAAGATCAAGGAGTAAAAGGAGAGAAGCAAAACCTTTGTCAGAGGAAAGAAGAAGGTCGTTGAGTACACACAAGAGTGCAGTCTCTGTGCTATGACGGGCACGAAAACCAGATTGAAAGGTGTCGAAAAGAATGTTAGAATTCATGTTCACGGCTACTTAATATGGAGCTATCTAAATCAGGTTTTTTAATTATGGGGGTAACAACAGAAGTTTTCAGAGCTACCGGAACATAACCAGATTCGAGAGAAAGGTTGACGAGGTGACAAATAGAGGGCAAAAGAGAAGAAATAACTTGCTTGAGAAGAACTGTAGGGGCAGGATCAAGGAGTGAGGTAGTGGTCTTGGAGCCTGTTATAATTCTAGTGACGCAAACAGGATTGACAGATGCAAAAGACGAGAAAGTGAGCAGGGAAGAGGAAGTACCGAAAGAGATTGGAGATGACAGCAGTGATTTACATGTCTGATCATTCAGTATTTCCTGGTAAATGTTGGACACTTTGTCCCTGAAAAAGTTAAGAAATGCATTACATAAATCCGATGATGGAGCCAGGGAGTCTGAGGGGGGTCGCAAAAGTTTATTCACAGTAGTAAAGAGTCGCTTGGGATCCAGGCCTGCCTTTGTAATTGTAGAAGTGTAGTAGGTAGTGCGAGCATTGTTTAAAGCCTCTTTATATCTGACCAGATGATCCAGATAAGCTTGATGGTGAACATATAAGCCTTTTTTCCTATAAAGACGTTCAAGACGCCTACCAGCTGTTTTTAAACCACGAAGTTCTGCAGTAAACCAGGGTGAGGAATGCGAGGAGGGCACAGACCGAGTTATAACTGGAGCAAGGGTGTTAAGGGTATCGGCCATAGACTGATTGTAAACAGAGATGGCCTCATCAATGTCGCGTAGTGAGGTAATAAGAGGTAAACTGGAGGATTCCAGGACAGAGGAGAAAGCTAACGGATCAACAGAGGAGATATTACGGTAAGAGAGAAGGGTCTTAGAGGGGGGGTTAGCAGTGTGTAGTGAAATACATGATGTAATAAACAGATGATCGGATATTCCAATATCATGACCTGATACATTAGTGATAGTTCCCGCTGAGGAGCAGATCAAGTCTAAAATGTGACCATGTTTATGAGTTGAAAAATCCACATGTTGATACAAGTCAAAGCAGTTTAAGAGTGACAAAAAACCAGTAGAACCAGGAGATACAGAGTCAATATGAATATTAAAGTCACCAAGGACGACCAATGACTTTGACAGAGAACTGACAGTGGTTAGGACCTCACCAAGTTCAAGTAGGAAATCGGAGATGGAACTGCTAGGAGGACGGTAAACTAACAACACAACAGTTGGACAAGGGCCCATGATCCTGAGAGCCATGTACTCAAAGTGAGCAGTTTCCTGCATCTTACACATAGTTATTTTTATTTTACTGCTAAAAAAGACGGCTAGACCCCCACCACGACCACTCAGCCTAGGTGCACAAAGATATTTAAAGCCAGGTGGGTTGGCCGCATTTAGATGAAAGAAATCGCCTTGTGATTGCCAGGTTTCAGTCAGGAAGAGCAGGTCCAGGTGATGATGTCCGATGAGGTCGTTAAGGAGGACGGCTTTATCAGACATGGAGCGGCAGTTGAACAGGGCCAGGTTTAGCTGACGACATTGAGCAGATGAGGTCTGAACAAAAGTGGGCAAGACCTTGGATCATGGGACCTCACTTAAAACACTAAAGTCCACTCCTCGCTGGAACATCGATGGGTAGCTCCTAGGCCCAGGGGCCACGCCGTAAATCACAGGAATACCCGAGACAGATGACGAATGGTCCCTCGTCCAGCGTAAATGCTCCCGTAAATGATGCCTGTGCTGGGTGGTGTGGTCAGGTACCCTTGCAGGTCGACTGTTCACAATGAAGCGGTCATCAGTGTGGGATGTGACCAAAGGACGTCCACTCCTATGCCTTTCTGTGACTCTTCCAGTCTCTTTGTATCTCTTGCTGTTGTGAATTTTGCCGTTAAGTGTTGTAAATAATGAATCTTTTCTAGATAATTGATCAGGTCAACTCATTTTATAATTAAGAGGTTTATTGAAAAGTTGCAAAGAAATCAGCTCTCCCCAGGCTCTCAGGCTGCAGCGTTCTGAGTCTTCACCCCTAGCGGGAAGTTGAAGCACAGACCCCGTATTGTGCGTTCGATCAGTTTTTATACTTTTGACAAAATGCCCTTTGCTCGTGAAGTGACACATACCTCTGGTCTCTGACTGATCTAATCAATTTTCTGCTGAGCTGTCGTTTTGCCAATTTTTTTTTTGTGTGTGTGTATTCAGCTGAGTGCATCAGTTTCAGAGAGCAGGATGTGCCGACAACAGAGCAGTTTTATGCTCTCACAACCCCCTATATTGTTACAGGGAATTTTATTAAGCACATAAGCTCCTTGTTAGAGAACAGCAAGTTGTGCAGAAAGTACTGAAACATTGAACAGTTGGACATTCAAAAGTTTAGAGAAGGTCACATTAAGTTCACCTGTAAAGGTCAGAGTGCATTTTAGCTTCATCCTGAAATTTCATCTGAAAGCCAAATATCCCGAACTTTTTGAGTAGTGTATGACAAAATTTCCTTTTATTATTTCTTTGAAATAATAAACTGGTGAAGTTTAGTAATAAAGAGAGAAATACATTAATAATAGACGATCTTTGTACATAAAGACTCTCATGTTAGTATGAAGGGGCGCTCAGGTGGTGCAGCAGTAAAGTACACTGGTTTACTTTTGCTGAGATCTGAGGATGTTAGCATGGAGTGAATTTATCTGACCACTTCATACTGGTCAGGACCATGGTGGATCCAGTGCTACTCTAAAACACTTCCATGGAAGTAGGAACACACCCTGGTGTCACACACACACACACACACACACACACACACAGTCACTCATCTATGTTTCAGGATGGAGACAGAAATAAATTTATCATTTATAATCAGCGGGTAACGTTGTATTAATTCTCAGTCGCTACATGGCTATAGTTAGCACTTGGACTGTGTAGAAATGTGAAGCTCCGCCCCTTTGTAAATCAGTACAGTTGAGCAGTCCTGCTATTGGTTGATTCATCAGTTTAACTGCTTTCACTTTTATCTACAATGTAGTCTGATCTGATTATTTCTCTCCAGGTTGGTGTGGTGTGATCTAACAGAGGAAAGTTGTGAAGTTCTGTCCTCAGTTCTCAGTTTAAACTCCTCCAGTCTGAAACATCTGAACCTGAGTTACAATGAACTGAAGGATTCAGGAGTGAAGCTGCTCTCTGCTGGACTGGAGAATCCACACTGTAAACTGGAGATACTGTGGTAAGATCTTCACTTTCACACTGTAGATACAGAAGATCTTTGTAGACTGAAGACTGATGTTAAGTGCAGTTGGGCAGCAGGTTTCTGTGAGGTGAAACTCGTTCACCTGACTTACTGTTAGAATTAACACACATATTAAACATTATTATCTGATATCTACACTTGATTAATTGGTCGGCCATGTTGGAAAAAGTGTTTACATCACAACTCAGTTTATGTTACATCATCATAAATGTTAAATGTGTCCGACTTCAGCGTCTGACTACACAGGGGGTCATGTGGTGCCTTTTGGTGAAGAATTATCTTTTCCCTTAAGACCCCCCACACCACCTGAAAGCAGGGAGTGTCTTCTTTCATGTGCACACACACACACACACTCTCTCTTTTTAGATGCAATAACTCACACCAGGAGCCACTTAGTATTATGTGGAAAGGAGGAGGACTCAAAAATGCAGATAAAATTAATATTTATTAATGTTAAATCAAAAGACAAAAAACAAAAGACAGAACAGAAAACAGAAAAGTCAAAACAGAGAACAAAAAAACGAATCGTGAGAACCCCGATTGACACTGCTGAACACTGCAGGCAGCTGAAGCTGAAAAAGGAAAATGAAAAAAAACCCCACAAAAGCCGAGACGAGAACCCCGGTCGCCCGAATATAAAGACCCGGAAGACACAAAGCGCGTCTCGCCACTAGACGGGACTGGTTGGCGTTGGGGAGAGCCGACCTGTAATAGATAGAAAAAAGAGAAGCGTAACCCAGCTTCGCCACCCCGGATTTAGCAAACTGCTTAACCTCGAGTTAATACAAAAACCGGTTTAACCAGTAAAATGGCCGTCGCTAGCCACCTGCGGTTGCTACAGGAGAATGCTAGCGGGTAACGTCAAAACAATACCAGCGTGAGGGCTGGACGGAATCGCACCGCACTTTCTCTGTCAGAAGCAAAATCAAGGAACTATTTTACCTCGGCCTTTCAGCCTACACACCCAACCGACCTACAAGCCGCCTGGGGTAACCGTCTAGCCCTGTAAAGTGAGTGGACACCGCTGTCATGCCAGAAACAAAAAACAAATGTGCGATGCCCGCTGCTGCACTGCGCAGGCTTAAATAAGCCAGCTGCAGCTGCAGGTCGTCATGGTGACGGAAAATATCACCAAGGGGCAGGATGTAAATAAGAAACAGCAACGGTCCCAATACTGAGCCCTGGGGGACACCCTGCTTAACAGGAGCAACGTCAGATGTGTGTTTACCTATGCCAACAAAGTGATGCCTATCAGATAGATAAGATTTAAACCAAGTCAAAACTATGCCGGAAAAACCAATGTCAGAGAGCCGGGTTATGAGAATTTCATGGTTAACCGTGTCAAAAGCAGCAGTAAGATCAAGGAGTAAAAGGAGAGAAGCAAAACCTTTGTCAGAGGAAAGAAGAAGGTTGTTGAGTACACACAAGAGTGCAGTCTCTGTGCTATGACGGGCACGAAAACCAGATTGAAAGGTGTCAAAAAGAATGTTAGAATTCATGTTCACGGCTACTTAATATGGAGCTATCTAAATCAGGTTTTTTAATTATGGGGGTAACAACAGAAGTTTTCAGAGCTACCGGAACATAACCAGATTCGAGAGAAAGGTTGACGAGGTGACAAATAGAGGGCAAAAGAGAAGAAATAACTTGCTTGAGAAGAACTGTAGGGGCAGGATCAAGGAGTGAGGTAGTGGTCTTGGAGCCTGTTATAATTCTAGTGACGCAAACAGGATTGACAGATGCAAAAGACGAGAAAGTGAGCAGGGAAGAGGAAGTACCGAAAGAGATTGGAGATGACAGCAGTGATTTACATGTCTGATCATTCAGTATTTCCTGGTAAATGTTGGACACTTTGTCCCTGAAAAAGTTAAGAAATGCATTACATAAATCCGATGATGGAGCCAGGGAGTCTGAGGGGGGTCGCAAAAGTTTATTCACAGTAGTAAAGAGTCGCTTGGGATCCAGGCCTGCCTTTGTAATTGTAGAAGTGTAGTAGGTAGTGCGAGCATTGTTTAAAGCCTCTTTATATCTGACCAGATGATCCAGATAAGCTTGATGGTGAACATATAAGCCTTTTTTCCTATAAAGACGTTCAAGACGCCTACCAGCTGTTTTTAAACCACGAAGTTCTGCAGTAAACCAGGGTGAGGAATGCGAGGAGGGCACAGACCGAGTTATAACTGGAGCAAGGGTGTTAAGGGTATCGGCCATAGACTGATTGTAAACAGAGATGGCCTCATCAATGTCGCGTAGTGAGGTAATAAGAGGTAAACTGGAGGATTCCAGGACAGAGGAGAAAGCTAACGGATCAACAGAGGAGATATTACGGTAAGAGAGAAGGGTCTTAGATGGGGGGTTAGCAGTGTGTAGTGAAATACATGATGTAATAAACAGATGATCGGATATTCCAATATCATGACCTGATACATTAGTGATAGTTCCCGCTGAGGAGCAAATCAAGTCTAAAATGTGACCATGTTTATGAGTTGAAAAATCCACATGTTGATACAAGTCAAAGCAGTTTAAGAGTGACAAAAAACCAGTAGAACCAGGAGATACAGAGTCAATATGAATATTAAAGTCACCAAGGACGACCAATGACTTTGACAGAGAACTGACAGTGGTTAGGACCTCACCAAGTTCAAGTAGGAAATCGGAGATGGAACTGCTAGGAGGACGGTAAACTAACAACACAACAGTTGGACAAGGGCCCATGATCCTGAGAGCCATGTACTCAAAGTGAGCAGTTTCCTGCATCTTACACATAGTTATTTTTATTTTACTGCTAAAAAAGACGGCTAGACCCCCACCACGACCACTCAGCCTAGGTGCACAAAGATATTTAAAGCCAGGTGGGTTGGCCGCATTTAGATGAAAGAAATCGCCTTGTGATTGCCAGGTTTCAGTCAGGAAGAGCAGGTCCAGGTGATGATGTCCGATGAGGTCGTTAAGGAGGACGGCTTTATCAGACATGGAGCGGCAGTTGAACAGGGCCAGGTTTAGCTGACGACATTGAGCAGATGAGGTCTGAACAAAAGTGGGCAAGACCTTGGATCATGGGACCTCACTTAAAACACTAAAGTCCACTCCTCGCTGGAACATCGATGGGTAGCTCCTAGGCCCAGGGGCCACGCCGTAAATCACAGGAATACCCGAGACAGATGACGAATGGTCCCTCGTCCAGCGTAAATGCTCCCGTAAATGATGCCTGTGCTGGGTGGTGTGGTCAGGTACCCTTGCAGGTCGACTGTTCACAATGAAGCGGTCATCAGTGTGGGATGTGACCAAAGGACGTCCACTCCTATGCCTTTCTGTGACTCTTTCAGTCTCTTTGTATCTCTTGCTGTTGTGAATTTTGCCGTTAAGTGTTGTAAATAATGAATCTTTTCTAGATAATTGATCAGGTCAACTCATTTTATAATTAAGAGGTTTATTGAAAAGTTGCAAAGAAATCAGCTTTCCCCAGGCTCTCAGGCTGCAGCGTTCTGAGTCTTCACCCCTAGCGGGAAGTTGAAGCACAGACCCCGTATTGTGCGTTCGATCAGTTTTTATACTTTTGACAAAATGCCCTTTGCTCGTGAAGTGACACATACCTCTGGTCTCTGACTGATCTAATCAATTTTCTGCTGAGCTGTCGTTTTGCCAATTTTTTTTTTGTGTGTGTGTATTCAGCTGAGTGCATCAGTTTCAGAGAGCAGGATGTGCCGACAACAGAGCAGTTTTATGCTCTCACAACCCCCTATATTGTTACAGGGAATTTTATTAAGCACATAAGCTCCTTGTTAGAGAACAGCAAGTTGTGCAGAAAGTACTGAAACATTGAACAGTTGGACATTCAAAAGTTTAGAGAAGGTCACATTAAGTTCACCTGTAAAGGTCAGAGTGCATTTTAGCTTCATCCTGAAATTTCATCTGAAAGCCAAATATCCTGAACTTTTTGAGTAGTGTATGACAAAATTTCCTTTTATTATTTCTTTGAAATAATAAACTGGTGAAGTTTAGTAATAAAGAGAGAAATACATTAATAATAGACGATCTTTGTACATTAAGACTCTCATGTTAGTATGAAGGGGCGCTCAGGTGGTGCAGCAGTAAAGTACACTGGTTTACTTTTGCTGAGATCTGAGGATGTTAGCATGGAGTGAATTTATCTGACCACTTCATACTGGTCAGGACCATGGTGGATCCATTGCTACTCTAAAACACTTCCATGGAAGTAGGAACACACCCTGGTGTCACACACACACACACACACACACACACACACACACACACAGTCACTCATCTATGTTTCAGGATGGAGACAGAAATAAATTTATCATTTATAATCAGCGGGTAACGTTGTATTAATTCTCAGTCGCTACATGGCTATAGTTAGCACTTGGACTGTGTAGAAATGTGAAGCTCCGCCCCTTTGTAAATCAGTACAGTTGAGCAGTCCTGCTATTGGTTGATTCATCAGTTTAACTGCTTTCACTTTTATCTACAATGTAGTCTGATCTGATTATTTCTCTCCAGGTTTGCTGGTTGTTCTCTAACAGAGGAAAGTTGTGAAGTTCTGTCCTCAGTTCTCAGTTTAAACTCCTCCAGTCTGAAACATCTGGACCTGAGTAACAATGAACTGAAGGATTCAGGAGTGAAGCTGCTCTCTGCTGGACTGGAGAATCCACACTGTAAACTGGAGATACTGTGGTAAGATCTTCACTTTCACACTGTAGATACAGAAGATCTTTGTAGACTGAAGACTGATGTTAAGTGCAGTTGGGCAGCAGGTTTCTGTGAGGTGAAACTCGTTCACCTGACTTACTGTTAGAATTAACACATATTAAACATTATTATCTAATATCTACACTTGATGAATTGGTCGGCCATGTTGGAAAAAGTGTTTACATCACAATTCAGTTTATGTTACATCATCATAAATGTTAAATGTGTCCGACTTCAGCGTCTGACTACACAGGGGGTCATGTGGTGCCTTTTGGTGAAGAATTATCTTTTCCCTTAAGACCCCCCACACCACCTGAAAGCAGGGAGTGTCTTCTTTCATGTACACACACACACACACACTCTCTCTTTTTAGATGCAATAACTCACACCAGGAGCCACTTAGTATTATGTGGAAAGGAGGAGGACTCAAAAATGCAGATAAAATTAATATTTATTAATGTTAAATCAAAAGACAAAAAACAAAAGACAGAACAGAAAACAGAAAAGTCAAAACAGAGAACAAAAAAACGAATCGTGAGAACCCCGATTGACACTGCTGAACACTGCAGGCAGCTGAAGCTGAAAAAGGAAAATGAAAAAAAACCCCACAAAAGCCGAGACGAGAACCCCGGTCGCCCGAATATAAAGACCCGGAAGACACAAAGCGCGTCTCGCCACTAGACGGGACTGGTTGGCGTTGGGGAGAGCCGACCTGTAATAGATAGAAAAAAGAGAAGCGTAACCCAGCTTCGCCACCCCGGATTTAGCAAACTGCTTAACCTCGAGTTAATACAAAAACCGGTTTAACCAGTAAAATGGCCGTCGCTAGCCACCTGCGGTTGCTACAGGAGAATGCTAGCGGGTAACGTCAAAACAATACCAGCGTGAGGGCTGGACGGAATCGCACCGCACTTTCTCTGTCAGAAGCAAAATCAAGGAACTATTTTACCTCGGCCTTTCAGCCTACACACCCAACCGACCTACAAGCCGCCTGGGGTAACCGTCTAGCCCTGTAAAGTGAGTGGACACCGCTGTCATGCCAGAAACAAAAAACAAATGTGCGATGCCCGCTGCTGCACTGCGCAGGCTTAAATAAGCCAGCTGCAGCTGCAGGTCGTCATGGTGACGGAAAATATCACCAAGGGGCAGGATGTAAATAAGAAACAGCAACGGTCCCAATACTGAGCCCTGGGGGACACCCTGCTTAACAGGAGCAACGTCAGATGTGTGTTTACCTATGCCAACAAAGTGATGCCTATCAGATAGATAAGATTTAAACCAAGTCAAAACTATGCCGGAAAAACCAATGTCAGAGAGCCGGGTTATGAGAATTTCATGGTTAACCGTGTCAAAAGCAGCAGTAAGATCAAGGAGTAAAAGGAGAGAAGCAAAACCTTTGTCAGAGGAAAGAAGAAGGTTGTTGAGTACACACAAGAGTGCAGTCTCTGTGCTATGACGGGCACGAAAACCAGATTGAAAGGTGTCAAAAAGAATGTTAGAATTCATGTTCACGGCTACTTAATATGGAGCTATCTAAATCAGGTTTTTTAATTATGGGGGTAACAACAGAAGTTTTCAGAGCTACCGGAACATAACCAGATTCGAGAGAAAGGTTGACGAGGTGACAAATAGAGGGCAAAAGAGAAGAAATAACTTGCTTGAGAAGAACTGTAGGGGCAGGATCAAGGAGTGAGGTAGTGGTCTTGGAGCCTGTTATAATTCTAGTGACGCAAACAGGATTGACAGATGCAAAAGACGAGAAAGTGAGCAGGGAAGAGGAAGTACCGAAAGAGATTGGAGATGACAGCAGTGATTTACATGTCTGATCATTCAGTATTTCCTGGTAAATGTTGGACACTTTGTCCCTGAAAAAGTTAAGAAATGCATTACATAAATCCGATGATGGAGCCAGGGAGTCTGAGGGGGGTCGCAAAAGTTTATTCACAGTAGTAAAGAGTCGCTTGGGATCCAGGCCTGCCTTTGTAATTGTAGAAGTGTAGTAGGTAGTGCGAGCATTGTTTAAAGCCTCTTTATATCTGACCAGATGATCCAGATAAGCTTGATGGTGAACATATAAGCCTTTTTTCCTATAAAGACGTTCAAGACGCCTACCAGCTGTTTTTAAACCACGAAGTTCTGCAGTAAACCAGGGTGAGGAATGCGAGGAGGGCACAGACCGAGTTATAACTGGAGCAAGGGTGTTAAGGGTATCGGCCATAGACTGATTGTAAACAGAGATGGCCTCATCAATGTCGCGTAGTGAGGTAATAAGAGGTAAACTGGAGGATTCCAGGACAGAGGAGAAAGCTAACGGATCAACAGAGGAGATATTACGGTAAGAGAGAAGGGTCTTAGATGGGGGGTTAGCAGTGTGTAGTGAAATACATGATGTAATAAACAGATGATCGGATATTCCAATATCATGACCTGATGCATTAGTGATAGTTCCCGCTGAGGAGCAGATCAAGTCTAAAATGTGACCATGTTTATGAGTTGAAAAATCCACATGTTGATACAAGTCAAAGCAGTTTAAGAGTGACAAAAAACCAGTAGAACCAGGAGATACAGAGTCAATATGAATATTAAAATCACCAAGGACGACCAATGACTTTGACAGAGAACTGACAGTGGTTAGGACCTCACCAAGTTCAAGTAGGAAATCGGAGATGGAACTGCTAGGAGGACGGTAAACTAACAACACAACAGTTGGACAAGGGCCCATGATCCTGAGAGCCATGTACTCAAAGTGAGCAGTTTCCTGCATCTTACACATAGTTATTTTTATTTTACTGCTAAAAAAGACGGCTAGACCCCCACCACGACCACTCAGCCTAGGTGCACAAAGATATTTAAAGCCAGGTGGGTTGGCCGCATTTAGATGAAAGAAATCGCCTTGTGATTGCCAGGTTTCAGTCAGGAAGAGCAGGTCCAGGTGATGATGTCCGATGAGGTCGTTAAGGAGGACGGCTTTATCAGACATGGAGCGGCAGTTGAACAGGGCCAGGTTTAGCTGACGACATTGAGCAGATGAGGTCTGAACAAAAGTGGGCAAGACCTTGGATCATGGGACCTCACTTAAAACACTAAAGTCCACTCCTCGCTGGAACATCGATGGGTAGCTCCTAGGCCCAGGGGCCACGCCGTAAATCACAGGAATACCCGAGACAGATGACGAATGGTCCCTCGTCCAGCGTAAATGCTCCCGTAAATGATGCCTGTGCTGGGTGGTGTGGTCAGGTACCCTTGCAGGTCGACTGTTCACAATGAAGCGGTCATCAGTGTGGGATGTGACCAAAGGATGTCCACTCCTATGCCTTTCTGTGACTCTTCCAGTCTCTTTGTATCTCTTGCTGTTGTGAATTTTGCCGTTAAGTGTTGTAAATAATGAATCTTTTCTAGATAATTGATCAGGTCAACTCATTTTATAATTAAGAGGTTTATTGAAAAGTTGCAAAGAAATCAGCTTTCCCCAGGCTCTCAGGCTGCAGCGTTCTGAGTCTTCACCCCTAGCGGGAAGTTGAAGCACAGACCCCGTATTGTGCGTTCGATCAGTTTTTATACTTTTGACAAAATGCCCTTTGCTCGTGAAGTGACACATACCTCTGGTCTCTGACTGATCTAATCAATTTTCTGCTGAGCTGTCGTTTTGCCAATTTTTTTTTTGTGTGTGTGTATTCAGCTGAGTGCATCAGTTTCAGAGAGCAGGATGTGCCGACAACAGAGCAGTTTTATGCTCTCACAACCCCCTATATTGTTACAGGGAATTTTATTAAGCACATAAGCTCCTTGTTAGAGAACAGCAAGTTGTGCAGAAAGTACTGAAACATTGAACAGTTGGACATTCAAAAGTTTAGAGAAGGTCACATTAAGTTCACCTGTAAAGGTCAGAGTGCATTTTAGCTTCATCCTGAAATTTCATCTGAAAGCCAAATATCCCGAACTTTTTGAGTAGTGTATGACAAAATTTCCTTTTATTATTTCTTTGAAATAATAAACTGGTGAAGTTTAGTAATAAAGAGAGAAATACATTAATAATAGACGATCTTTGTACATAAAGACTCTCATGTTAGTATGAAGGGGCGCTCAGGTGGTGCAGCAGTAAAGTACACTGGTTTACTTTTGCTGAGATCTGAGGATGTTAGCATGGAGTGAATTTATCTGACCACTTCATACTGGTCAGGACCATGGTGGATCCAGTGCTACTCTAAAACACTTCCATGGAAGTAGGAACACACCCTGGTGTCACACACACACACACACACACACACACACACACACACACACACACACACACACACACACACAGTCACTCATCTATGTTTCAGGATGGAGACAGAAATAAATTTGTCATTTATAATCAGCGGGTAACGTTGTATTAATTCTCAGTCGCTACATGGCTATAGTTAGCACTTGGACTGTGTAGAAATGTGAAGCTCCGCCCCTTTGTAAATCAGTACAGTTGAGCAGTCCTGCTATTGGTTGATTCATCAGTTTAACTGCTTTCACTTTTATCTACAATGTAGTCTGATCTGATTATTTCTCTCCAGGTTTGCTGGTTGTTCTCTAACAGAGGAAAGTTGTGAAGTTCTGTCCTCAGTTCTCAGTTTAAACTCCTCCAGTCTGAAACATCTGAACCTGAATAACAATGAACTGAAGGATTCAGGAGTGAAGCTGCTCTCTGCTGGACTGGAGAATCCACACTGTAAACTGGAGATACTGTGGTAAGATCTTCACTTTCACACTGTAGATACAGAAGATCTTTGTAGACTGAAGACTGATGTTAAGTGCAGTTGGGCAGTAGGTTTCTGTGAGGTGAAACTCGTTCACCTGACTTACTGTTAGAATTAACACACATATTAAACATTATTATCTGATATCTACACTTGATGAATTGGTCGGCCATGTTGGAAAAAGTGTTTACATCACAACTCAGTTTATGTTACATCATCATAAATGTTAAATGTGTCCGACTTCAGCTTCTGACTACACAGGGGGTCATGTGGTGCCTTTTGGTGAAGAATTATCTTTTCCCTTAAGACCCCCCACACCACCTGAAAGCAGGGAGTGTCTTCTTTCATGTGCACACACACACACACACTCTCTCTTTTTAGATGCAATAACTCACACCAGGAGCCACTTAGTATTATGTGGAAAGGAGGAGGACTCAAAAATGCAGATAAAATTAATATTTATTAATGTTAAATCAAAAGACAAAAAACAAAAGACAGAACAGAAAACAGAAAAGTCAAAACAGAGAACAAAAAAACGAATCGTGAGAACCCCGATTGACACTGCTGAACACTGCAGGCAGCTGAAGCTGAAAAAGGAAAATGAAAAAAAA
This sequence comes from Trichomycterus rosablanca, assembly GCF_030014385.1. NCBI lineage: Eukaryota > Metazoa > Chordata > Actinopteri > Siluriformes > Trichomycteridae > Trichomycterus > Trichomycterus rosablanca. Next base: position 61,070,042 of record NC_085989.1, read on the forward strand.
CCCCACAAAAGCCGAGACGAGAACCCCGGTCGCCCGAATATAAAGACCCGGAAGACACAAAGCGCGTCTCGCCACTAGACGGGACTGGTTGGCGTTGGGGAGAGCCGACCTGTAATAGATAGAAAAAAGAGAAGCGTAACCCAGCTTCGCCACCCCGGATTTAGCAAACTGCTTAACCTCGAGTTAATACAAAAACCGGTTTAACCAGTAAAATGGCCGTCGCTAGCCACCTGCGGTTGCTACAGGAGAATGCTAGCGGGTAACGTCAAAACAATACCAGCGTGAGGGCTGGACGGAATCGCACCGCACTTTCTCTGTCAGAAGCAAAATCAAGGAACTATTTTACCTCGGCCTTTCAGCCTACACACCCAACCGACCTACAAGCCGCCTGGGGTAACCGTCTAGCCCTGTAAAGTGAGTGGACACCGCTGTCATGCCAGAAACAAAAAACAAATGTGCGATGCCCGCTGCTGCACTGCGCAGGCTTAAATAAGCCAGCTGCAGCTGCAGGTCGTCAGCCTTAATTACAAGGCCACCTATTTGAGGCCTGTGTTTTAGATGTTCTGTAATGCCTGCTTTGCTGGGAACCCCGGGTAAGTTCACCAGCTACTGCAGGCACCCTAATACTTAGAGGAGCTAAATTACCCTCTGAGTGTTTTTGTGTTCAGAGAAAAAAAAGCAGAAAGAAAAACTGAAATGCAGAAATAAGATTAAAATGCAGGGAACCATTGGGAGAACATAAAAAACTCTTCACAGACAAAAATCTAAAATGATAACTGAAGCTAGGAGCTCAGGAGCTGTGTTACAGTGCAGTACTCACTCTACCAGCTGCTCCACCCACCGTCCTGGTATATCTGGAGTTTGAACAGCACTATGAAAACTCCTGTGTGATTATAAAGCAGCTTCCATTGGTTGGTGTTTGGGAGGGTTTTTGGTTTTGAATGTGTAGATGTTTTAGTGGGATTGTTGCTAAATGATCTACCAGCTAACAAAGATCTACTGAAGATTCAGCATTTCAACTCTGAAAGCCTTTAAAATGTGGAATCCACTTTAAGTCTGAAATCACATTTTACACTCATGTTGGAAGGATTACTGATTTAGCATCATCAATTCAGCTGCTTTTACTTTCATCTGCAATGCAGTCTGGGTAATATTATCAGATCTGCTACTTAGATTCCACCTACTGCTGCAGGGTGACGTCTTTCATTTCTCTGATTGATCTGATTATTTCTCTCCAGGTTGTGTCTATGTTCTCTAACAGAGGAAAGTTGTGAAGTTCTGTCCTCAGTTCTCAGTTTAAACTCCTCCAGTCTGAAACATCTGGACCTGAGGTACAATAAACTGAAGGATTCAGGAGTGAAGCTGCTCTCTGCTGGACTGGAGAATCCACACTGTACACTGGAGATACTGGAGTAAGATCTTCACTTTCACACTCTAGATACAGAAGATCTGTTTTACTCTGAAGCATCATTTTATTAAAAGCTAAACATTGGTAGATGGTTTGTTTGTGACTCTTTGGAGTCTTCATACATCATCACATCCTATCATGATTGTTTCTTTACTGTAGCTCACTAACTTACCTGAGATTAGATCCTAAACTTAGCATGTTAGCTCTGATTTAGCATGTTAGCTCTGACTTAGCATGCTAGCTCTGAAAAGCTGGCAGTTTAATGCTCTGAAATTAATTTGTGGAACTAAATTAGGTTCTTCATGAACACAAAGTTTTTTACATCGTGACTCACTGACTCAGTTACATTAACCAGTTGGGTGGGTAGCACTGTCGCCTCACAGCAAGAAGATCCAGGGTTCGATCCCCAGGTGGGGTTTCCTCCGGGTCCTTTCTGTGTGGAGTTTGCATGTTCTCCCTGTGTCTGCGTGGGTTTCCTCCAGGAGCTCCGGTTTCCTCCCACAGTCCAAAAACATGGAAGAGAGGTAAAGTGGAGACACTAAATTGTCCTTAACTGTTTTTGACATTGATCTTGTGAACTGATGAATCTCGTGTAACTAGTTTTTCATCAATGTGTTCATACGTTCACCAGAACGACCGTTCCTGTCATGAAAGTAACCAAAGTGTGTAAAACATGACGTTAAAAATCCTAATAAACAAACACTAACCAGTTCATCCTGGTCGGGGGTGTAGTGGGTAAAAAGAGGCACCAGTTGGAGAGACACCCTGGACAGATGCTGCTTTTAAATGCACGTCGAGCAGAAGGTTTCCCTGAGATCAAACTCGTTTACCTGAATCGGTCGTGTTCATGTGGTTTGTGTGGGAAGATAAAAAAATATGGAGGCTGTCAAGCTTATATATTTATTTTATTATTTGTGTTAATTGTAGATATTTAAAAGTGTTACAGTTAAAATTAACATACAAATTGAACATTATTATTTGATTTCCACCCTTAATGAATTGTTCAGCCATAATGAGTTTACATCAAAATTCAGTGTTCACATCACAATAACTACAAATGATGCAGTACTAGCTGCACCACCGTACCAAACATTAGGAGTGTGGTGGTGATTAGCCTCATTTGTTCTGTTCTCTGTTAACAAGCTAAGCTAAGACTGTAAACAAACAAACAAAAACACTAGAGAAACAGCAGATAATCGAATTCCTCCTCTCCTCTCATGATTAATTAGTTAAGCACCATTAATTAAACTAGAACTGAAATCCCAGCTTCCATTGGTTGGTGTTTGGGAGGGTTTTTGGTTTTGAATGTGTAGATGTTTTAGTGGGATTGTTGCTAAATGATCTACCAGCTAACAAAGATCTACTGAAGATTCAGCATTTCAACTCTGAAAGCCTTTAAAATGTGGAATCCACTTTAAGTCTGAAATCACATTTTACACTCATGTTGGAAGGATTACTGATTCAGCATCATCAATTCAGCTGCTTTCACTTTCATCTGCAATGCAGTCTGGGTAATATTATCAGATCTGCTACTTGGACTCCACCTACTGCTGCAGGGTGACGTCTTTCATTTCTCTGATTGATCTGATTATTTCTCTCCAGGTTGTGTCTATGTGATCTAACAGAGGAAAGTTGTGAAGTTCTGTCCTCAGTTCTCAGTTTAAACTCCTCCAGTCTGAAACATCTGAACCTGAATCAGAATAAACTGAAGGATTCAGGAGTGAAGCTGCTCTCTGCTGGACTGGAGAATCCACACTGTACACTGGAGATACTGTGGTGAGATCTTCACTTTCACACTGTAGATACAGAAGATCATTCCTACAGAAACTGTTGATGATGTGTGGAGGAGTTTGATATTTTACTCGTGTTTCCACACACAATAACACAATAAGTGATAAAACACGTCATCACTTCATGATTAAGATGATTTCTCAGTGATGTTGTCTGGTTGTGGATCTGAATGGAGATGGAGTAGGAGGTGGGAGAAGATGATGATTTTTATTAAATGATTTTCTTCTGCAGGTTAAATTACTGCAGTATTACAGATGAAGGTTTTACTGCTCTGGCTTCAGCTCTGAAATCAAATCCATCATCATGTCTGAGAGAACTGCAACTGAGCCACAATAATCCAGGAGAATCAGGAGTAAAACTGCTCAAAGATCTAGAGGTGGATCCACAACGTAACCTGAAGGAACTACAGTGAGTTACTGTTGATTTATACACACACACACACATGCACACATTACACACACATGTACACATTACACACACATTACACACACATTACACACACTACACACACATTACACACACTACACACACATGCACACATTACACACACATGCACACACATGCACACATTACACACACATGTACACATTACACACACATTACACACACACAACACACACATGCACACATTACACACACATGTACACATTACACACACATTACACACACACAACACACACATGCACACATTACACACACATGTACACATTACACACACATTACACACACTACACACACATTACACACACTACACACACATGCACACATTACACACACATGTACACATTACACACACATTACACACACACAACACACACATGCACACATTACACACACATGTACACATTACACACACATTACACACACTACACACACATTACACACACTACACACACATGCACACATTACACACACATGCACACACATGCACACATTACACACACATGTACACATTACACACACATTACACACACACAACACACACATGCACACATTACACACACATGTACACATTACACACACATTACACACACACAACACACACATGCACACATTACACACACATGTACACATTACACACACATTACACACACTACACACACATTACACACACTACACACACATGCACACATTACACACACATGCACACACATGCACACATTACACACACATGTACACATTACACACACATTACACACACACAACACACACATGCACACATTACACACACATGCACACATTACACACACATGCTCACATTACACACACATTACACACACTACACACACATGTACACATTACACACACATTACACACACACAACACACACATGCACACATTACACACACATGTACACATTACACACACATTACACACACACAACACACACATGCACACATTACACACACATGCACACATTACACACACATGCTCACATTACACACACATTACACACACTACACACACATGTACACATTACACACACATTACACACACACAACACACACATGCACACACAACACACACATGCACACATTACACACACATTACACACACACAACACACACATGCACACATTACACACACATGTACACATTACACACACATTACACACACACAACACACACATGCACACATTACACACACATGTACACATTACACACACATGTACACATTACACACACATTACACACACACAACACACACATGCACACATTACACACACATGTACACACATGCACACATTACACACACATGTACACATTACACACACATTACACACACACATTACACACACATGCACACATTACACACACATGCACACACATGCACACATTACACACACATGTACACATTACACACACATTACACACACACAACACACACATGCACACATTACACACACATGCACACATTACACACACATGCACACATTACACACACATTACACACACACAACACACACATGCACACATTACACACACATGCTCACATTACACACACATGCTCACATTACACACACATGCTCACATTACACACACATGTACACATTACACACACATGTACACATTACACACACATGTACACATTACACACACATGCTCACATTACACACACATGTACACATTACACACACATGTACACATTACACACACATGCACACATTACACACACACGCTCAAATTACACACACATGTACACATTACACACACATGCACACATTACACACACATGCTCACATTACACACACATACTCACATTACACACACATGCTCACATTACACACACATGCTCACATTACACACACATGTACACATTACACACACATGCACACATTACACACACATGCTCACATTACACACACATGTACACATTACACACACATGCTCACATTACACACACATGCTCACATTACACACACATGCTCACATTACACACACATGTACACACAACACACACATGCACACATTACACACACATGCACACATTACACACACATGCACACATTACACACACATTACACACACACAACACACACATGCACACATTACACACACATGCTCACATTACACACACATGTACACATTACACACACATGCTCACATTACACACACATGCTCACATTACACACACATACTCACATTACACACACATGTACACATTACACACACATGTACACATTACACACACATGTACACATTACACACACATACTCACATTACACACACATGCTCACATTACACACACATTACACACACACAACACACACATGCACACATTACACACACATGTACACATTACACACACATGCACACATTACACACACATGCACACATTACACACACATGTACACATTACACACACATGCTCACATTACACACACATGTACACATTACACACACATGTACACATTACACACACATGCTCACATTACACACACATGTACACATTACACACACATGCTCACATTACACACACATGCTCACATTACACACACATGCTCACATTACACACACATGCTCACATTACACACACATGTACACATTACACACACATGTACACATTACACACACATGCTCACATTACACACACATGCTCACATTACACACACATGCACACATTACACACACATGTACACATTACACACACATGTACACATTACACACACATGCTCACATTACACACACATGCTCACATTACACACACATGTACACATCACACACACATGCTCACATTACACACACATGTACACATTACACACACATGTACACATTACACACACATGCACACTTTACACACACATGTACACATTACACACACATGTACACATTACACACACATGCTCACATTACACACACATGTACACATTACACACACATGTACACATTACACACACATGCACACATTACACACACATGCACACATTACACACACATGCTCACATTACACACACATGCTCACATTACACACACATGTACACATTACACACACATGCACACATTACACACACATGCTCACATTACACACACATGCTCACATTACACACACATGCACACATTACACACACATGCACACATTACACACACATGCACACATTACACACACATGCACACATTACACACACATGTACACATTACACACACATGCACACATTACACACACATGTACACATTACACACACATGCTCACATTACACACACATGTACACATTACACACACATGCACACATTACACACACATGCTCACATTACACACACATGCACACATTACACACACATGCACACATTACACACACATGCTCACATTACACACACATGCTCACATTACACACACATGCACACATTACACACACATGCACACTTTACACACACATGTACACATTACACACACCTGTACACATTACACACACATGTACACATTACACACACATGTACACATTACACACACATGCTCACATTACACACACATGCACACATTACACACACATGCACACATTACACACACATGTACACATTACACACACATGCTCACATTACACACACATGTACACATTACACACACATGCACACATTACACACACATGTACACATTACACACACATGCACACATTACACACACATGCACACATTACACACACATGCTCACATTACACACACATGCTCACATTACACACACATGCACACATTACACACACATGTACACATTACACACACATTCTCACATTACACACACATGTACACATTACACACACATGCTCACATTACACACACATGCTCACATTACACACACATGTACACATTACACACACATGCTCACATTACACACACATGTACACATTACACACACATGCTCACATTACACACACATACTCACATTACACACACATGCTCACATTACACACACATGTACACATTACACACACATGCTCACATTACACACACATGTACACATTACACACACATGTACACATTACACACACATGCACACATTACACACACATGCACACATTACACACACATGCTCACATTACACACACACGCACACATTACACACACATGCTCACATTACACACACATGTACACATTACACACACATGTACACATTACACACACATGCACACATTACACACACATGTTATGTGGGAGAAAGGAGGACTCAAATGCAGATTTAAAAAAAATATATATATTTTATTTTTTAAACACCAAAAACAAACACAAATTAAAAGAAACCAAAAACGACTCGGGAGAACCCCGACTGATGCCGCTGGGCGCCGCAGGCAACAAAACTGAAAAACTAAAGAAATAGAAAGAATAACAAACACTGGGACGCGAACCCCAGTTGTCTAGGTGCGAGCCGGTCTCGTTCACCGCTGCACTACGCAGGCGTAAGTGATACTTAGAAATACGGCGCTAAAACGGGGTCGAGGGAATCACGGGATCAGGCTCGGTCTCCAGTCTGGTTGGTTCCCACTGTCTAGACAGGGCATTTGGTTTACCATTCTTGTATCCCGGTTTATATGACAGTGTAAAATGGAACCTTCCAAAAAATAATAACCATCGAGCCTGACGAGAATTCATCCTTTTCACTTGCTGGATGAACGACAAGTTCTTGTGGTCAGTCCAGACAAGGAGTGGATGTCTAGCTCCCTCGAGCCAGAGTCGCCACTCGTCTAATGCCAACTTAATAACCAGAAGTTCCCTGTCTCCAACCGGGTAATTTCGCTCAGCTGGAGTCAGGTAGTGCGAAAAGAAAGAACAAGGATGCAACTTCTTTTCTGGCCCCACTCTCTGGGACAAAACAGCCCCAACTCCAACCTCAGAGGCATCAACCTTGACCACGAAGGGTTCCTCTGGGTCGGGTAACTGCAAGACAGGAGCAGTTTTTAAGAGAGCTTTGAGCCGGTCAAAGGCTTGTTGGGCCTGCACCGTCCACTTGAAAGGACCCTTACCAGTAAGGGCTGTCAACGGAGCAGCGACTGTGCTAAAGTTCTGAATAAATCGCCTAAAAAAGTTAGCAAAGCCCAAAAACCTTTGCATTTGGCGAACAGAACTTGGAGTTGGCCAATTCTTCACCGATTCAACTTTAGCCAGGTCCATGCGAAGGGCGCCCTGAGACACGATGAACCCCAGGAACGAAACCGTGGGGGAGTGAAAGACGGACTTCTCCAGCTTGACGAAAAGATGGTGATCGAGCAGAAGCTGGAGGACTCGTTGGACATGCCCTATATGTTCGTCGATGGATCGGCTAAAAATAAGGATATCATCTAAATAAACATAGACAAACTTATCAAGAGTCTCCCGTAGGACCTCATTGATGAAACGCTGGAAGACTGCGGGGGCATTCATTAACCCAAAGGGCATCACCAGATATTCATGGTAGCCAGTGGGCGTAATGACGCAGTCTTCCACTCATCCCCATGCCTGATCCGGATCAGATTGTACACGCTGCGTAAATCGAGCTTTGTAAACACTGATGCTCACTGAAGGGCTTCAAAAGCCGTGGCCGGCAGCGGGTACCGATCCTTGATCGTAATGGCATTCAGACCGCGATAATCGACACGGGCGCAAACTACCGTCCTTCTCACCAACAAAAAAGAACCCCGCCCCGGCCGGGGAGGAAGAAGGACGGATGAACCCTTGTTTAAGTGCCTCGCACACATACTCCTCCATGGCCACCTTCTCCGGACCAGAGAGCGAGAAAAGGCGCACTCTAGGAGGGGTAGTGCCAGGCAACAAGTTGATGGCGCAGTCGAATGGTCTGTGGGGGGGCAAGTTCTGCGCCCTGGACTTGCTAAAAACCTCCCGTAGGTCATGGTACACAGGAGGAACTGTGGCCAAATCCAGGGTCTCCATCTTAGGTTCAGACAAATTGAGAGTCGTCCCGGCCTGCAACAAGCATGAATCTCGACACCGCGTTCCCCAAATGAAGACTGATCCAGAGGCCCAGTCGATCTGGGGTTTGTGTCTTTGCAACCACGAATACCCCAAAACCACCTGGAGGTGAGGAACGTGAGTCACTAGGAAGGTGATCCGTTCCTCGTGGTTTTGCAGACGTAACGTGAGAGGTTTCGTCTGTTGGGTAATCGGGCTGCCTGCTACAGCTCGGCCATCCACAGCATGGACCGAGACCGGTATTATTAGCGGTTGGACCTCTATCCCCAGCCTGCGTACCAAGTTGATATCAATAAAATTCTCCACCGCGCCTGAATCAACACAAACCTTTAGGTTTGTGTCTCCTGAACCCCAAGACAACCAGGCCTGTAGAAATAGGCCCTGACCAGGGATGTTAAATCGTCCTTCTCTCGACTCCCTGGCTCGAGAGCGGCCTACTCGTTTAATGGTTGCCTGGGTCGAGGGGACGAACCCGATGCCAACGGAGCGTCAGCCTGTGTTGACCCCAATTGCATGAGTTCAGGATCCAGGTCGGGCGGAGGTGGTCTGGGAGGACCCTGCGAACGGGTGAACGGGGGACAGGTACACCGTTCCCACGCTCGCTGACGGAGACGGGTATCAATGGATGTGGCCAGTTTGTAAAAGGCCTTAAGGGTGGTAGGAAGGTCCCTAGTGGCCAGCACGTCCTTAACCTTACCTCCTAAACCATGATGAAAAATGGCCGTAAGGGCCCCCTCATCCCACCCACACTCAGCAGCTAGCGTTCGGAACTCTATGACGTAGTCTGCTACCGAGCGCCCCCCTTGGGTAAGCTCTAGTAGCCGAGGGCTTGCCTCGCGACCCCCTGTAGGATGAAAGAAGGTTTCTTTAAGAGCTTCCTTAACCTTGCCTTCAGAAGAGCATTCGGGGGCATTTTGCTCCCAGAGGGCAGTGGCCCATTCTAAAGCCCTTCCAGTAAGAAGGGAAATAATATATGCAACCTTTGAACGCTTGGTGGGGTACCAAGAGGGTTGCAACTCGAACGCTAGTGAGCATTGAAGGAGAAATCTGCGACAGCTCTTGGCCTCTCCCGAAAACCTTTCGGGAGGAGGAATGGGAGTGTCGCGGATAGCAAACTCTCCAGTGTGGGCGGGAGAGTGGACTGCGGAATTAGAGCTGGGTTCGGTAGTTGGCACCCGCTGGGTCAGCTCCGCCACCCGCTGTGCCAACTGATTAGGAGCCATCTCATGTCTACCCAACGCGACCCCCTGGTGGCGTAACACGTCTGTGACGGGTGGGGAATCTGCTGAGTCCATTTTTTGGTCACACCTTTCTGTTACGTGGGAGAAAGGAGGACTCAAATGCAGATTTAAAAAAATAAATGATTTTATTTTTTAAACAACAAAAACAAATACCAGGCAAATGAAACCAAAAACGACTCGGGAGAACCCCGATCGATGCCGCTGGGCGCCGCAGGCAACAAAACTGAAAAACTAAAGAAATAGAAAGAATAACAAACACTGGGACGCGAACCCCAGTCGCCTAGACATGAGCCGGTCGCGTTCACCGCTGCACTACGCAGGCGTAAGCGATACTTAGATATAAATAAGCCAGCCCACAGCTGCGGGTGATCAGCCCTAATTGGAAGACTTATTATTTCAGGCCTTCGTTTGCTGAGCTCTGTAATGCCTGCTTCGCCGGGAACCCAAGAGACGTTCACCAGCTACCGCAGGCACCCTAATAATAGCATCTTGATCTTTTTATGGGGTCTGGCCAAACAAACCTGGTTTATATGGGCACAGAGCAGTCACCAGTTGTAGTTAATCATTATGACTAAGGATGAATTAGGAGGCACTGCCGCAAATCTAACGACATTTTAGAACGTTCTACAACGCTAAATGAAACCACAATGAAGCCACGAGTTTGCAAGCATATGATTTATTTAATAACATTGATTTTAATACATCTATTAGTAATGGCTGTGTCAGAAACAGTTACCTTCAGAAATAACAGGGCTGTCCCCATACTTTTGGCTGCGATAAGAGCGATGCAAAAGTGTTGTCTTAGAAACAGTTTGTAACATATCCCTAAATGTAATTTCAACTGATGGTGCTCTTGCAGTAATAATACAGTGACACTAGAGGCGCTGAAAAGCACTGTCACTAAAATGAAAGTACAACAGACAATGGAAAATATTAGTAAAGTATTACTTAAGTAGTATTATTAGTAGTGTTATTAGTAGTATAGTTAGTAGTATTATTAGAAGTATACAGTGGGGTCAAAAAGTATTTAGTCAGCAACTGATTGTGCAAGTTCTCCTACTTAGAAAGATGAGAGAGGTCTGTAATTTTCATCATAGCTACACTTCAACTATGAGAGACAAAATGAGAAAAAAAATCCAGGAAATCACATTGTAGGATTTTTAAGGAATTTATTTGTAAATTATGGTGGAAAATAAGTAAAATCTTACAGACCTGTAACTTCTTCTTTAAGAAGCTCTTCTATCCTCCACTCGTTACCTGTATTAGTGGCACCTGTTTGACCTCGTTATCTGTATAAAAAACACCTGTCCACAGCCTCAAACAGTCAGACTCCAAACTCAACCATGGCCAAGACCAAAGAGCTGTCGAAGGACATCAGGAAGAAAATTGTAGACCTGCACCAGGCTGGGAAGAGTGAATCTACAATAGGCAAGCAGGTTGGTGTGAATAAATCAACTGTGGGAGCAATTGTAAGAAAATGGAAGACATACAAGACCATTGATAATCTCCCTTGGGGTCAAGATCTCATCCCGTGGGGTCAAAATGATCATGAGAACGGTGAGCAAAAATCCCAGAACTACACGGAGGGACCTGATGAATGACCTGCAGAGAGCTGGGACCAAAGTAACAAAGGCTACCATCAGTAACACACTACGCCGAGAGGGACTCAAATCCTGCAGTGCCAGGCGTGTCCCCCTGCTTAAGCCAGTACATGTCCAGGCCCGTCTGAAGTTTGCCAGAGAGCATATGGATGATCCAGAAGAGGATTGGGAGAACATCATGTGGTCAGATGAAACCAAAATGGAACTTTTTGGTAAAAACTCAACTCGTCGTGTGTGGAGGAAGAAGAATGCTGAGTTGCACCATACCTACAGTGAAGCATGGGGGTGGAAACATCATGCTTTGGGGCTGTTTTTCTGCAGAGGGGACAGGACGACTGATCCGTGTTAAGGGAAGAATGAACGGGGCCATGTATCGTGAGATTTTAAGCCAAAACCTCCTTCCATCAGTGAGAGCATTGAAGATGGAACGTGGCTGGGTCTTCCAGCATGACAATGATCCCAAACACACCGCTCGGGCAACGAAGGAGTGGCTCCGTAAAAAGCATTTCAAGGTCCTGGAGTGGCCTAGCCAGTCTCCAGACCGCAACCCCATAGAAAATTTGTGGAGGGAGTTGAAAGTCTGTGTTGCCCAGCAACAGCCCCAAAACATCACTGCTCTAGAGGAGATCTGCATGGAGGAATGGGCCAAAGTACCAGCTACAGTGTGTGCAAACCTGGTGAAGACTTACAGGAAACGTTTCACCTCTGTCATTGCCAACAAAGGTTATGTTACAAAGTATTGAGTTGAACTTTTGTTATTGACCAAATACTTATTTTCAACCACAATTTACAAATAAATTGTTTAAAAATCCTACAATGTGATTTCCTAGATTTTTTTTCTCATTTTGTCTCTCATAGTTGAAGTGTACCTATGATGAAAATTACAGACCTCTCTCATCTTTCTAAGTAGGAGAACCTGCACAATCAGTGGCTGACTAAATACTTTTTGACCCCACTGTAGTTAGTAGTATTTTATTGAAATATGTTTAATTGTGTGATATCTGTCTTTATTAGTGAGATCAGAATCGGACATTCCATCAGCGACGCTGAAAAGAACTACGTAAAATCAAGAAAACGAACAGTTCTGAACTGCCTACAGGAGCACAGCATACCATGTACTAAGGTACACAACACCGTTCTGTAACACACATCACTACACACCCTGTACTAAGGTACACAACACCGTTCTGTAACACACATCACTACACACCCTGTACTAAGGTACACAACACCGTTCTGTAACACACATCACTACACACCCTGTACTAAGGTACACAACACCGTTCTGTAACACACATCATCACTACACACCCTGTACTGAGGTACACAACACGGTTCTGTAACACACATCATCACTACACACCCTGTACTGAGGTACACAACACCGTTCTGTAACACACATCATCACTACACACCCTGTACTGAGGTACACAACACTGTTCTGTAACACACATCATCACTACACACCCTGTACTGAGGTACACAACACGGTTCTGTAACACACATCATCACTACACACAATGTACTAAGGTACACAACACCGTTCTGTAACACACAACATCACTATACACCCTGTACTGAGGTACACAACACCGTTCTGTAACACATCACTACACACCCTGTACTGAGGTACACAACACTGTTCTGTAACGCACAACATCACTACACACCCTGTACTGAGGTACACAACACCTTTCTGTAACACATCACTACACACCATGTACTAAGGTACACAACACCGTTCTGTAACACACATCACTACACACCCTGTACTAAGGTACACAACACCGTTCTGTAACACACATCATCACTACACACCCTGTACTGAGGTACACAACACGGTTCTGTAACACACATCATCACTACACACCCTGTACTGAGGTACACAACACCGTTCTGTAACACACATCATCACTACACACCCTGTACTGAGGTACACAACACTGTTCTGTAACACACATCATCACTACACACCCTGTACTGAGGTACACAACACGGTTCTGTAACACACATCATCACTACACACCCTGTACTGAGGTACACAACACCGTTCTGTAACACATCACTACACACCCTGTACTGAGGTACACAACACTGTTCTGTAACGCACAACATCACTACACACCCTGTACTGAGGTACACAACACCTTTCTGTAACACACAACATCACTATACACCCTGTACTGCGCTACACAACACCGTTCTGTAACACATCACTACACACCCTGTACTGAGGTACACAACACCGTTCTGTAACACACAACATCACTACACACCCTGTACTGAGGTACACAACACCGTTCTGTAACACACAACATCACTATACACCCTGTACTGAGGTACACAACACCGTTCTGTAACACATCACTACACACCCTGTACTAAGGTACACAACACCGTTCTGTAACACACATCACTACACACCCTGTACTAAGGTACACAACACCGTTCTGTAACACACATCATCACTACACACCCTGTACTGAGGTACACAACACGGTTCTGTAACACACGTCATCACTACACACAATGTACTAAGGTACACAACACCGTTCTGTAACACACATCATCACTACACACCCTGTACTGAGGTACACAACACTGTTCTGTAACACACATCATCACTACACACCCTGTACTGAGGTACACAACACTGTTCTGTAACACACATCATCACTACACACAATGTACTAAGGTACACAACACCGTTCTGTAACACACAACATCACTATACACCCTGTACTGAGGTACACAACACTGTTCTGTAACACATCACTACACACCCTGTACTGAGGTACACAACACTGTTCTGTAACGCACAACATCACTACACACCCTGTACTGAGGTACACAACACCGTTCTGTAACACACAACATCACTATACACCCTGTACTGAGGTACACAACACCGTTCTGTAACACATCACTACACACCCTGTACTAAGGTACACAACACCGTTCTGTAACACACATCACTACACACCCTGTACTAAGGTACACAACACCGTTCTGTAACACATCACTACACACCCTGTACTAAGGTACACAACACCGTTCTGTAACACACATCACTACACACCCTGTACTAAGGTACACAACACCGTTCTGTAACACACATCATCACTACACACCCTGTACTGAGGTACACAACACGGTTCTGTAACACACATCATCACTACACACAATGTACTAAGGTACACAACACCGTTCTGTAACACACATCATCACTACACACCCTGTACTAAGGTACACAACACCGTTCTGTAACACACATCATCATTACACACCCTGTACTGAGGTACACAACAGCCTTCTGTAACACACATCACTACACACCCTGTACTGAGGTACACAACACCGTTCTGTAACACACAACATCACTATACACCCTGTACTGAGGTACACAACACCGTTCTGTAATACATCACTACACACTCTGTACTGAGGTACACAACACCGTTCTGTAACACATCACTACACACCCTGTACTGAGGTACACAACACTGTTCTGTAACGCACAACATCACTACACACCCTGTACTGAGGTACACAACACTGTTCTGTGATACACATCACTACACACCCTGTACTGGGGTACACAACACCGTTCTGTAACACACAACATCACTACACACCCTGTACTGAGGTAAACAACACCGTTCTGTAACACATCACTACACACCCTGTGCTGAGGTACACGACAATGTTCTGTAACACACATCACTACACACCCTGTACTAAGGTACACAACACGGTTCTGTAACACACAACATCACTACACACCCTGTACTGAGGTACACAACACGGTTCTGTAACACAAAACATAACTACACACCCTGTACTGAGGTACACAACAGTTCTGTAACACATCACTACACACCCTGGATTGAGGTACACAACAGTTCTGTAACACACATCACCACACACCCTGTACTGAGGTACACAACACCTTTCTGTAACACACATCACTACACACCCTGTACTAAGGTACACAACACCGTTCTGTAACACACATCATCACTACACACCCTGTACTGAGGTACACAACACGGTTCTGTAACACACATCATCACTACACACCCTGTACTGAGGTACACAACACCGTTCTGTAACACACATCATCACTACACACCCTGTACTGAGGTACACAACACTGTTCTGTAACACACATCATCACTACACACCCTGTACTGAGGTACACAACACGGTTCTGTAACACACATCATCACTACACACAATGTACTATGGTACACAACACCGTTCTGTAACACACATCATCACTACACACCCTGTACTAAGGTACACAACACCGTTCTTTAACACACATCATCATTACACACCCTGTACTGAGGTACACAACACCATTCTGTAACACACATCACTACACACCCTGTACTGAGGTACACAACACCGTTCTGTAACACACATCACTACACACCCTGTACTGAGGTACACAACACTGTTCTGTAACGCACAACATCACCACACACCCTGTACTGAGGTACACAACACTGTTTTGTAATTCACATCACTACACACCCTGTACTGGGGTACACAACACCGTTCTGTAACACACAACATCACTACACACCCTGTACTGAGGTACACAACACCGTTCTGTAACACATCACTATACACCCTGTGCTGAGGTACACAACACCGTTCTGTAACACACAACATCACTATACACCCTGTACTGAGGTACACAACACCGTTCTGTAACACACAACATCACTATACACCCTGTACTGAGGTACACAACACCGTTCTGTAACACATCACTACACACCCTGTACTAAGGTACACAACACCGTTCTGTAACACACATCACTACACACCCTGTACTAAGGTACACAACACCATTCTGTAACACATCACTACACACCCTGTACTAAGGTACACAACACCGTTCTGTAACACACATCACTACACACCCTGTACTAAGGTACACAACACCGTTCTGTAACACACATCATCACTACACACCCTGTACTGAGGTACACAACACGGTTCTGTAACACACATCATCACTACACACAATGTACTAAGGTACACAACACCTTTCTGTAACACACATCATCACTACACACCCTGTACTAAGGTACACAACACCGTTCTGTAACACACATCATCATTACACACCCTGTACTGAGGTACACAACAGCCTTCTGTAACACACATCACTACACACCCTGTACTGAGGTACACAACACCGTTCTGTAACACACAACATCACTATACACCCTGTACTGAGGTACACAACACCGTTCTGTAATACATCACTACACACTCTGTACTGAGGTACACAACACCGTTCTGTAACACATCACTACACACCCTGTACTGAGGTACACAACACTGTTCTGTAACGCACAACATCACTACACACCCTGTACTGAGGTACACAACACTGTTCTGTGATACACATCACTACACACCCTGTACTGGGGTACACAACACCGTTCTGTAACACACAACATCACTACACACCCTGTACTGAGGTAAACAACACCGTTCTGTAACACATCACTACACACCCTGTGCTGAGGTACACGACAATGTTCTGTAACACACATCACTACACACCCTGTACTAAGGTACACAACACGGTTCTGTAACACACAACATCACTACACACCCTGTACTGAGGTACACAACACGGTTCTGTAACACACAACATAACTACACACCCTGTACTGAGGTACACAACAGTTCTGTAACACATCACTACACACCCTGGATTGAGGTACACAACAGTTCTGTAACACACATCAACACACCCTGTACTGAGGTACACAACACCTTTCTGTAACACACATCACTACACACCCTGTACTAAGGTACACAACACCGTTCTGTAACACACATCATCACTACACACCCTGTACTGAGGTACACAACACGGTTCTGTAACACACATCATCACTACACACCCTGTACTGAGGTACACAACACCGTTCTGTAACACACATCATCACTACACACCCTGTACTGAGGTACACAACACTGTTCTGTAACACACATCATCACTACACACCCTGTACTGAGGTACACAACACGGTTCTGTAACACACATCATCACTACACACAATGTACTAAGGTACACAACACCGTTCTGTAACACACATCATCACTACACACCCTGTACTAAGGTACACAACACCGTTCTGTAACACACAACATCACTACACACCCTGTACTGAGGTACACAACACCGTTCTTTAACACACATCATCATTACACACCCTGTACTGAGGTACACAACACCGTTCTGTAACACACATCACTACACACCCTGTACTGAGGTACACAACACCGTTCTGTAACACACATCACTACACACCCTGTACTGAGGTACACAACACTGTTCTGTAACGCACAACATCACCACACACCCTGTACTGAGGTACACAACACTGTTTTGTAATTCACATCACTACACACCCTGTACTGGGGTACACAACACCGTTCTGTAACACACAACATCACTACACACCCTGTACTGAGGTACACAACACCGTTCTGTAACACATCACTATACACCCTGTACTGAGGTACACAACACCGTTCTGTAACACACAACATCACTATACACCCTGTACTGAGGTACACAACACCGTTCTGTAATACATCACTACACACTCTGTACTGAGGTACACAACACCGTTCTGTAACACATCACTACACACCCTGTACTGAGGTACACAACACTGTTCTGTAACGCACAACATCACTACACACCCTGTACTGAGGTACACAACACTGTTCTGTGATACACATCACTACACACCCTGTACTGGGGTACACAACACCGTTCTGTAACACACAACATCACTACACACCCTGTACTGAGGTAAACAACACCGTTCTGTAACACATCACTACACACCCTGTGCTGAGGTACACGACAATGTTCTGTAACACACATCACTACACACCCTGTACTAAGGTACACAACACGGTTCTGTAACACACAACATCACTACACACCCTGTACTGAGGTACACAACACGGTTCTGTAACACACAACATAACTACACACCCTGTACTGAGGTACACAACAGTTCTGTAACACATCACTACACACCCTGGATTGAGGTACACAACAGTTCTGTAACACACATCACCACACACCCTGTACTGAGGTACACAACACCTTTCTGTAACACACATCACTACACACCCTGTACTAAGGTACACAACACCGTTCTGTAACACACATCATCACTACACACCCTGTACTGAGGTACACAACACGGTTCTGTAACACACATCATCACTACACACCCTGTACTGAGGTACACAACACCGTTCTGTAACACACATCATCACTACACACCCTGTACTGAGGTACACAACACTGTTCTGTAACACACATCATCACTACACACCCTGTACTGAGGTACACAACACTGTTCTGTAACACACATCACTACACACCCTGTACTAAGGTACACAACACCGTTCTGTAACACACATCATCACTACACACCCTGTACTGAGGTACACAACACGGTTCTGTAACACACATCATCACTACACACCCTGTACTGAGGTACACAACACCGTTCTGTAACACACATCATCACTACACACCCTGTACTGAGGTACACAACACTGTTCTGTAACACACATCATCACTACACACCCTGTACTGAGGTACACAACACTGTTCTGTAACACACATCATCACTATACACCCTGTACTGAGGTACACAACACCGTTCTGTAACACACATCATCACTACACACTCTGTACTGAGGTACACAACACGGTTCTGTAACACACATCATCACTACACACAATGTACTAAGGTACACAACACCGTTCTGTAACACACAACATCACTATACACCCTGTACTGAGGTACACAACACCGTTCTGTAACACATCACTACACACCCTGTACTGAGGTACACAACACTGTTCTGTAACGCACAACATCACTACACACCCTGTACTGAGGTACACAACACCTTTCTGTAACACATCACTACACACCATGTACTGAGGTACACAACACCGTTCTGTAACACACATCACTACACACCCTGTACTAAGGTACACAACACCGTTCTGTAACACACATCATCACTACACACCCTGTACTGAGGTACACAACACGGTTCTGTAACACACATCATCACTACACACCCTGTACTGAGGTACACAACACCGTTCTGTAACACACATCATCACTACACACCCTGTACTGAGGTACACAACACTGTTCTGTAACACACATCATCACTACACACCCTGTACTGAGGTACACAACACGGTTCTGTAACACACATCATCACTACACACCCTGTACTGAGGTACACAACACCGTTCTGTAACACATCACTACACACCCTGTACTGAGGTACACAACACTGTTCTGTAACGCACAACATCACTACACACCCTGTACTGAGGTACACAACACCTTTCTGTAACACACAACATCACTATACACCCTGTACTGCGCTACACAACACCGTTCTGTAACACATCACTACACACCCTGTACTGAGGTACACAACACCGTTCTGTAACACACAACATCACTACACACCCTGTACTGAGGTACACAACACCGTTCTGTAACACACAACATCACTATACACCCTGTACTGAGGTACACAACACCGTTCTGTAACACATCACTACACACCCTGTACTAAGGTACACAACACCGTTCTGTAACACACATCACTACACACCCTGTACTAAGGTACACAACACCGTTCTGTAACACACATCATCACTACACACCCTGTACTGAGGTACACAACACGGTTCTGTAACACACGTCATCACTACACACAATGTACTAAGGTACACAACACCGTTCTGTAACACACATCATCACTACACACCCTGTACTGAGGTACACAACACTGTTCTGTAACACACATCATCACTACACACCCTGTACTGAGGTACACAACACTGTTCTGTAACACACATCATCACTACACACAATGTACTAAGGTACACAACACCGTTCTGTAACACACAACATCACTATACACCCTGTACTGAGGTACACAACACTGTTCTGTAACACATCACTACACACCCTGTACTGAGGTACACAACACTGTTCTGTAACGCACAACATCACTACACACCCTGTACTGAGGTACACAACACCGTTCTGTAACACACAACATCACTATACACCCTGTACTGAGGTACACAACACCGTTCTGTAACACATCACTACACACCCTGTACTAAGGTACACAACACCGTTCTGTAACACACATCACTACACACCCTGTACTAAGGTACACAACACCGTTCTGTAACACATCACTACACACCCTGTACTAAGGTACACAACACCGTTCTGTAACACACATCACTACACACCCTGTACTAAGGTACACAACACCGTTCTGTAACACACATCATCACTACACACCCTGTACTGAGGTACACAACACCGTTCTGTAACACACATCATCACTACACACAATGTACTAAGGTACACAACACCGTTCTGTAACACACATCATCACTACACACCCTGTACTAAGGTACACAACACCGTTCTGTAACACACATCATCATTACACACCCTGTACTGAGGTACACAACAGCCTTCTGTAACACACATCATCACTACACACCCTGTACTAAGGTACACAACACCGTTCTGTAACACACATCATCATTACACACCCTGTACTGAGGTACACAACAGCCTTCTGTAACACACATCACTACACACCCTGTACTGAGGTACACAACACCGTTCTGTAACACACAACATCACTATACACCCTGTACTGAGGTACACAACACCGTTCTGTAATACATCACTACACACTCTGTACTGAGGTACACAACACCGTTCTGTAACACATCACTACACACCCTGTACTGAGGTACACAACACTGTTCTGTAACGCACAACATCACTACACACCCTGTACTGAGGTACACAACACCGTTCTGTAACACACAACATCACTACACACCCTGTACTTTGGTACACAACACCTTTCTGTAACACACAACATAACTACACACCCTGTACTGAGGTACACAATACCGTTCTGTAATACATCACTACACACTCTGTACTGAGGTACACAACACCGTTCTGTAACACACAACATCACTACACACCCTTTACTGAGGTACACAACACGGTTCTGTAACAAACAACATCACTACACACCCTGTACTGAGGTACACAACACCGTTCTGTAACAAACAACGTCACTACACACTCTGTACTGAGGTACACAACACTGTTCTGTAACACACAACATGACTACACACCCTTTACTGATGTACACAACACCGTTTTGTAACAAACAACATCACTACACACCCTGTACTGAGGTACACAACACCGTTCTGTAACACACATCACTATACACCCTGTTCTAAGGTACACAACACCGTTCTGTAACACATCACTACACACCTTGTGCTGAGGTACACAACACCGTTCTGTAACACAACATTACTACACACCCTGTACTGAGGTACACAACACCGTTCTGTAACACATCACTACACACCCTGTACTGAGGTACTTGACACCGTTCTGTAGCACACAACATCACTACACACCCTGTACTGAGGTACACAACACTGTTCTGTAACACACAACATCACTACACACCCTTTACTGAGGTACACAACACCGTTCTGTAACAAACAACATCACTACACACCCTGTACTGAGGTACACAACACCGTTCTGTAACACTCAACATCACTACACACCCTGTACTGAGGTACACAACACCGTTCTGTAACACACAACATCACTACACACCCTGTACTTTGGTACACAACACCTTTCTGTAACACACAACTTAACTACACACCCTGTACTGAGGTACACAACACCGTTCTGTAATACATCACTACACACTCTGTACTGAGGTACACAACACCGTTCTGTAACACACAACATCACTACACACCCTTTACTGAGGTACACAACACCGTTCTGTAACAAACAACATGACTACACACCCTGTACTGAGGTACACAACACCGTTCTGTAACAAACAACATCACTACACACTCTGTACTGAGGTACACAACACTGTTCTGTAACACACAACATCACTACACACCCTTTACTGAGGTACAAAACACCGTTCTGTAACAAACAACATCACTACACACCCTGTACTGAGGTACACAACACCGTTCTGTAACACTCAACATCACTACACACACTGTACTGAGGTACACAACACCGTTCTGTAATACATAGCTACACACCCTTTACTGAGGTACACAACACTCTTCTGTAACACACATCACTTAACACCCTGTACTGAGGTACACCACATTGTTCTGTAACACACAACATCACTACACACCCTGTACTTTAGTACACAACACCGTTCTGTAACACACAACATCACTACACACCCTGTACTGAGGTACACAACACCGTTCTGTAACACACAACATCACTACACACCCTGTGCTGAGGTACACAACACCGTTCTGTAACACACAACATCACTACACACCCTGTACTGAGGTACACAACACTCTTCTGTAACACACATCACTTAACACCCTGTACTGAGGTACACAACATTGTTCAGTAACACACAACATCACTACACACCCTGTACTTTAGTCCACAACACCGTTCTGTAACACACAACATCACTACACACCCTGTACTGAGGTACACAACACCGTTCTGTAACACACAACATCACTACACACCCTGTACTAAGGTACACAACACCGTTCTGTAACACATCACTACACACTCTGTACTGAGGTACACAACACCTTTCTGTAACACACAACATCACTACACACCCTGTGCTGAGGTACACAACACCGTTCTGTAACACACAACATCACTACACACCCTGTACTGAGGTACACAACACTCTTCTGTAACACACATCACTTAACACCCTGTACTGAGGTACACAACATTGTTCAGTAACACACAACATCACTACACACCCTGTACTTTGGTACACAACACCGTTCTGTAACACACAACATCACTACACACCCTGTACTGAGGTACTCAACACCGTTCTGTAACACACATCACTATACACCCTGTTCTGAGGTACACAACACCGTTCTGTAACACATCACTACACACCCTGTGCTGAGGTACACAACACCGTTCTGTAACACATAACATCACTACACACCCTGTACTGAGGAACACAACACCGTTCTGTAACACAAAACATCACTACACACCCTGTACTGAGGTACACAACACTCTTCTGTAACACACATCACTTAACACCCTGTGCTGAGGTACACAACACCGTTCTGTAACACACAACATCACTACACACCCTGTACTGAGGTACACAACACTCTTCTGTAACACACATCACTTAACACCCTGTACTGAGGTACACAACACCGTTCTGTAACAAACAACATCACTACACACTCTGTACTGAGGTACACAACACTGTTCTGTAACACACAACATCACTACACACCCTTTACTGAGGTACAAAACACCGTCCTGTAACAAACAACATCACTACACACCCTGTACTGAGGTACACAACACCGTTCTGTAACACTCAACATCACTACACACCCTGTACTGAGGTACACAACACCGTTCTGTAACACACAACATCACTACACACCCTGTACTTTGGTACACAACACCTTTCTGTAACACACAACATAACTACACACCCTGTACTGAGGTACACAACACCGTTCTGTAATACATAGCTACACACCCTTTACTGAGGTACACAACACTCTTCTGTAACACACATCACTTAACACCCTGTACTGAGGTACACCACATTGTTCTGTAACACACAACATCACTACACACCCTGTACTTTAGTACACAACACCGTTCTGTAACACACAACATCACTACACACCCTGTACTGAGGAACACAACACCGTTCTGTAGCACACAACATCACTACACACCCTGTGCTGAGGTACACAACACCGTTCTGTAACACACAACATCACTACACACCCTGTACTGAGGTACACAACACTCTTCTGTAACACACATCACTTAACACCCTGTACTGAGGTACACAACATTGTTCAGTAACACACAACATCACTACACACCCTGTACTTTAGTACACAACACCGTTCTGTAACACACAACATCACTACACACCCTGTACTGAGGTACACAACACCGTTCTGTAACACACAACATCACTACACACCCTGTACTAAGGTACACAACACCGTTCTGTAACACATCACTACACACTCTGTACTGAGGTACACAACACCTTTCTGTAACACACAACATCACTACACACCCTGTACTTTGGTACACAACACCGTTCTGTAACACACAACATCACTACACACCCTGTACTGAGGTACTCAACACCGTTCTGTAACACACATCACTATACACCCTGTTCTGAGGTACACAACACCGTTCTGTAACACATCACTACACACCCTGTGCTGAGGTACACAACACCGTTCTGTAACACATAACATCACTACACACCCTGTACTGAGGAACACAACACCGTTCTGTAACACAAAACATCACTACACACCCTGTACTGAGGTACACAACACTCTTCTGTAACACACATCACTTAACACCCTGTACTGAGGTACACAACATTGTTCTGTAACACACAACATCACTACACACACTGTACTTTAGTACTCAACACCGTTCTGTAACACACAACATCACTACACACCCTGTACTGAGGTACATAATACTGTTCTGTAACACACAACATCACTACACACCCTGTGCTGAGGTACACAACACCGTTCTGTAACACACAACATCACTGCACACCCTGTACTGAGGTACACAACACCGTTCTGTAACACAACATCACTACACACCCTGTACTAAGGTACACAACACCGTTCTGTAACACATCACTTCACACTCTGTACTGAGGTACACAACACTGTTCTGTAACACACAACATCACTACACACCCTGTACTTTAGTACACAACACCGTTCTGTAACACACAACATCACTACACACCCTGTACTGAGGTACACAACACCGTTCTGTAACACACAACATCACTACACACCTTGTGCTGAGGTACACAACACCGTTCTGTAACACACAACATCACTGCACACCCTGTACTGAGGTACACAACACCGTTCTGTAACACAACATCACTACACACCCTGTACTAAGGTACACAACACCGTTCTGTAACACATCACTACACACTCTGTACTGAGGTACACAACACTGTTCTGTAACACACAACATCACTACACACCCTGTACTTTGGTACACAACACCGTTCTGTAACACACAACATCACTACACACCCTGTACTTTGGTACACAACACCGTTCTGTAACACACAACATCACTACACACCCTGTACTTTGGTACACAACACCTTTCTGTAACACACAACATAACTACACACCCTATACTGAGGTACACATCACCATTCTGTAACACATAACTACACACCCTGTACTGAGGTACACAACACTCTTCTGTAACACACATCACTTAACACCCTGTACTGAGGTACACAACATTGTTCTGTAACACACAAAATCACTACACACCCTGTACTTTAGTACACAACACCGTTCTGTAACACACAACATCACTACACACCCTGTACTGAGGTACACAACACCGTTCTGTAACACACAACATTACTACATACCCTGTACTGAGGTACACAACACCGTTCTGTAACACATCACTACACACCCTGTACTAAGGTACACAACACCGTTCTGTAACACATCACTACACACTCTGTACTGAGGTACACAACACCTTTCTGTAACACACAACATCACTACACACCCTGTACTAAGGTACACAACACCGTTCTGTAACACATCACTACACACCCTGTGCTGAGGTACACAACACCGTTCTGTAACACATAACATCACTACACACCCTGTACTGAGGTACACAACACCGTTCTGTAACACAAAACATCACTACACACCCTGTACTGAGGTACACAACACCGTTCTGTAACACACAACATCACTACACACCCTGTGCTGAGGTACACAACACCGTTCTGTAACACACAACATCACTACACTCCCTGTACTGAGGTACACGACACCGTTCTGTAACTCACATCACTACACACCCTGTACTGATGTACACGACACCCTTCTTTAACACACAACATCACTACACACCCTGTACTGAGGTACACTACACCGTTCTGTAACACACATCACTACACACCCTGTACTGAGGTACACAACACTGTTCTGTAACACACAACATCACTACACACCCTGTACTGAGGTACACAACACTGTTCTGTAACACAACATAACTACACACCCTGTACTGAGGTACACAACACCGTTCTGTAACACACATCACTTAACACCCTGTACTGAGGTACACAACACTGTTCTGTAACACACAACATCACTACACACCCTGTACTTCGGTACACAAGACCGTTCTGTAACACACAACATCACTACACACCCTGTACTGAGGTACACAACACCGTTCTGTAACACATATCACTATACACCCTGTACTGAGGTACACAACACCGTTCTGTAACACATCACTACACACCCTGTACTGAGGTACACAACACCGTTCTGTAACACACAACATCACTACACACCCTGTACTGAGGTACACAACACCGTTCTGTAAAACACAACATCACTACACACCCTGTACTGAGGTACACAACATTGTTCAGTAACACACAACATCACTACACACCCTGTACTTTAGTCCACAACACCGTTCTGTAACACACAACATCACTACACACCCTGTACTGAGGTACACAACACCGTTCTGTAACACACAACATCACTACACACCCTGTACTAAGGTACACAACACCGTTCTGTAACACATCACTACACACTCTGTACTGAGGTACACAACACCTTTCTGTAACACACAACATCACTACACACCCTGTGCTGAGGTACACAACACCGTTCTGTAACACACAACATCACTACACACCCTGTACTGAGGTACACAACACTCTTCTGTAACACACATCACTTAACACCCTGTACTGAGGTACACAACATTGTTCAGTAACACACAACATCACTACACACCCTGTACTTTGGTACACAACACCGTTCTGTAACACACAACATCACTACACACCCTGTACTGAGGTACTCAACACCGTTCTGTAACACACATCACTATACACCCTGTTCTGAGGTACACAACACCGTTCTGTAACACATCACTACACACCCTGTGCTGAGGTACACAACACCGTTCTGTAACACATAACATCACTACACACCCTGTACTGAGGAACACAACACCGTTCTGTAACACAAAACATCACTACACACCCTGTACTGAGGTACACAACACTCTTCTGTAACACACATCACTTAACACCCTGTGCTGAGGTACACAACACCGTTCTGTAACACACAACATCACTACACACCCTGTACTGAGGTACACAACACTCTTCTGTAACACACATCACTTAACACCCTGTACTGAGGTACACAACACCGTTCTGTAACAAACAACATCACTACACACTCTGTACTGAGGTACACAACACTGTTCTGTAACACACAACATCACTACACACCCTTTACTGAGGTACAAAACACCGTCCTGTAACAAACAACATCACTACACACCCTGTACTGAGGTACACAACACCGTTCTGTAACACTCAACATCACTACACACCCTGTACTGAGGTACACAACACCGTTCTGTAACACACAACATCACTACACACCCTGTACTTTGGTACACAACACCTTTCTGTAACACACAACATAACTACACACCCTGTACTGAGGTACACAACACCGTTCTGTAATACATAGCTACACACCCTTTACTGAGGTACACAACACTCTTCTGTAACACACATCACTTAACACCCTGTACTGAGGTACACCACATTGTTCTGTAACACACAACATCACTACACACCCTGTACTTTAGTACACAACACCGTTCTGTAACACACAACATCACTACACACCCTGTACTGAGGAACACAACACCGTTCTGTAGCACACAACATCACTACACACCCTGTGCTGAGGTACACAACACCGTTCTGTAACACACAACATCACTACACACCCTGTACTGAGGTACACAACACTCTTCTGTAACACACATCACTTAACACCCTGTACTGAGGTACACAACATTGTTCAGTAACACACAACATCACTACACACCCTGTACTTTAGTACACAACACCGTTCTGTAACACACAACATCACTACACACCCTGTACTGAGGTACACAACACCGTTCTGTAACACACAACATCACTACACACCCTGTACTAAGGTACACAACACCGTTCTGTAACACATCACTACACACTCTGTACTGAGGTACACAACACCTTTCTGTAACACACAACATCACTACACACCCTGTACTTTGGTACACAACACCGTTCTGTAACACACAACATCACTACACACCCTGTACTGAGGTACTCAACACCGTTCTGTAACACACATCACTATACACCCTGTTCTGAGGTACACAACACCGTTCTGTAACACATCACTACACACCCTGTGCTGAGGTACACAACACCGTTCTGTAACACATAACATCACTACACACCCTGTACTGAGGAACACAACACCGTTCTGTAACACAAAACATCACTACACACCCTGTACTGAGGTACACAACACTCTTCTGTAACACACATCACTTAACACCCTGTACTGAGGTACACAACATTGTTCTGTAACACACAACATCACTACACACACTGTACTTTAGTACTCAACACCGTTCTGTAACACACAACATCACTACACACCCTGTACTGAGGTACATAATACTGTTCTGTAACACACAACATCACTACACACCCTGTGCTGAGGTACACAACACCGTTCTGTAACACACAACATCACTGCACACCCTGTACTGAGGTACACAACACCGTTCTGTAACACAACATCACTACACACCCTGTACTAAGGTACACAACACCGTTCTGTAACACATCACTTCACACTCTGTACTGAGGTACACAACACTGTTCTGTAACACACAACATCACTACACACCCTGTACTTTAGTACACAACACCGTTCTGTAACACACAACATCACTACACACCCTGTACTGAGGTACACAACACCGTTCTGTAACACACAACATCACTACACACCTTGTGCTGAGGTACACAACACCGTTCTGTAACACACAACATCACTGCACACCCTGTACTGAGGTACACAACACCGTTCTGTAACACAACATCACTACACACCCTGTACTAAGGTACACAACACCGTTCTGTAACACATCACTACACACTCTGTACTGAGGTACACAACACTGTTCTGTAACACACAACATCACTACACACCCTGTACTTTGGTACACAACACCGTTCTGTAACACACAACATCACTACACACCCTGTACTTTGGTACACAACACCGTTCTGTAACACACAACATCACTACACACCCTGTACTTTGGTACACAACACCTTTCTGTAACACACAACATAACTACACACCCTATACTGAGGTACACATCACCATTCTGTAACACATAACTACACACCCTGTACTGAGGTACACAACACTCTTCTGTAACACACATCACTTAACACCCTGTACTGAGGTACACAACATTGTTCTGTAACACACAAAATCACTACACACCCTGTACTTTAGTACACAACACCGTTCTGTAACACACAACATCACTACACACCCTGTACTGAGGTACACAACACCGTTCTGTAACACACAACATTACTACATACCCTGTACTGAGGTACACAACACCGTTCTGTAACACATCACTACACACCCTGTACTAAGGTACACAACACCGTTCTGTAACACATCACTACACACTCTGTACTGAGGTACACAACACCTTTCTGTAACACACAACATCACTACACACCCTGTACTAAGGTACACAACACCGTTCTGTAACACATCACTACACACCCTGTGCTGAGGTACACAACACCGTTCTGTAACACATAACATCACTACACACCCTGTACTGAGGTACACAACACCGTTCTGTAACACAAAACATCACTACACACCCTGTACTGAGGTACACAACACCGTTCTGTAACACACAACATCACTACACACCCTGTGCTGAGGTACACAACACCGTTCTGTAACACACAACATCACTACACTCCCTGTACTGAGGTACACGACACCGTTCTGTAACTCACATCACTACACACCCTGTACTGATGTACACGACACCCTTCTTTAACACACAACATCACTACACACCCTGTACTGAGGTACACTACACCGTTCTGTAACACACATCACTACACACCCTGTACTGAGGTACACAACACTGTTCTGTAACACACAACATCACTACACACCCTGTACTGAGGTACACAACACTGTTCTGTAACACAACATAACTACACACCCTGTACTGAGGTACACAACACCGTTCTGTAACACACATCACTTAACACCCTGTACTGAGGTACACAACACTGTTCTGTAACACACAACATCACTACACACCCTGTACTTCGGTACACAAGACCGTTCTGTAACACACAACATCACTACACACCCTGTACTGAGGTACACAACACCGTTCTGTAACACATATCACTATACACCCTGTACTGAGGTACACAACACCGTTCTGTAACACATCACTACACACCCTGTACTGAGGTACACAACACCGTTCTGTAACACACAACATCACTACACACCCTGTACTGAGGTACACAACACCGTTCTGTAAAACACAACATCACTACACACCCTGTACTGAGGTACACAACACCGTTCTATAACACACAACATCACTACACACTCTGTACTGAGGTACACAACACCGCTCTGTAACACACATCACTACACACCTTGTACTGAGGTACACGACACCGTTCTGTAACACACAACATCACTACACACCCTTTAATGAGGTACTTGACACCGTTCTGTAACACACAACATCACTACACACCCTGTACTGAGGTACACAACATCGTTTTGTAACACATCACTACACACCCTGTACTGAGGTACACAACACCGTTCTGTAACACACAACATCACTACACACCCTGTACTGAGGTACACAACACCGTTCTGTAACACATCACTACACACCCTGTACTGAGGTACACAACACCGTTCTTTAACACACAACATAACTACACACCCTGTGCTGAGGTACACAACACCGTTCTGTAACACACATCACTTAACACCCTGTACTGAGGTACACAACACTGTTCTGTAACACACAACATCACTACACACCCTGTACTTTGGTACACAACACCTTTCTGTAACACACAACATCACTACACACCCTGTACTGAGGTACACAACACCGTTCTGTAACACACAACATCACTATACACTCTGTACTGAGGTACACAACACCTTTCTGTAACACATCACTACACACCCTGTACTGAGGTACACAACACCGTTCTGTAACACACAACATCACTACACACCCTGTACTGAGGTACACAACACCTTTCTGTAACACACAACATAACTACACACCCTGTACTGAGGTACACAACACCGTTCTGTAACACACATCACTTAACACCCTGTGCTGAGGTACACAACACTGTTCTGTAACACACAACATCACTACAAACCCTGTACTTTGGTACACAAGACCGTTCTGTAACACACAACATCACTACACACCCTGTACTGAGGTACACAGCACCGTTCTGTAACACATATCACTATACACCCTGTACTGAGGTACACAACACCGTTCTGTAACACATCACTACACACCCTGTACTGAGGTACACAACACCGTTCTGTAACACACAACATCACTACACACCCTGTACTGAGGTACACAACACCGTTCTGTAACACACAACATCACTACACACCCTGTACTGAGGTACACAACACCGTTCTATAACACACAACATCACTACACACTCTGTACTGAGGTACACAACACCGCTCTGTAACCCACTTCACTACACACCTTGTACTGAGGTACACGACACCGTTCTGTAACACACAACATCACTACACACCCTGTACTGAGGTACACAACATCGTTTTGTAACACATCACTACACACCCTGTACTGAGGTACACAACACCGTTCTGTAACACACAACATCACTACACACCCTGTACTGAGGTACACAACACCGTTCTGTAACACATCACTACACACCCTGTGCTGAAGTACACGACACCGTTCTGTAACACACAACATCACTACACACCCTGTACTGAGGTACACAACACCGTTCTGTAACACATAACATCACTACACACCCTGTACTGAGGTACACAACACCATTCTGCAACACACAACATCACTACACACCCTGTACTGAGATACACAACATCGTTCTCTAACACACATCACTACACACCCTGTGCTGAGGTACACAACACCGTTCTGTAACACACAACATCACTACACACCCTGTACTGAGGTACACAACACCGTTCTGTAACACACAACATCACTTCACACCCTGTACTGAGGTACACGACACCGTACTGTAACACATCACTACACACCCTGTATCGAGGTACACAACACCGTTCTGTAACACACATCACTACACACCCTGTACTGAGGTACACAACACCGTTCTGTGACAGACATCACTTAACACCCTGTACTGAGGTACACAACACTGTTCTGTAACACATCACTACACACCCTGTACTGAGGTACACAACACCGTTCTGTAACACACAACATAACTACATACCCTGTACTGAGGTACACAACACCGTTCTGTAACACACATCACTTAACACCCTGTACTGAGGTACACAACACTGTTCTGTAACACATCACTACACACCCTGTACTGAGGTACACAACACCGTTCTTTAACACACAACATAACTACACACCCTGTACTGAGGTACACAACACCGTTCTGTAACACACATCACTTAACACCCTGTACTGAGGTACACAACACTGTTCTGTAACACACAACATCACTACACACCCTGTACTTTGGTACACAACACCTTTCTGTAACACACAACATCACTACACACCCTGTACTGAGGTACACAACACCGTTCTGTAACACACAACATCACTATACACTCTGTACTGAGGTACACAACACCTTTCTGTAACACATCACTACACACCCTGTACTGAGGTACACAACACCGTTCTGTAACACACAACATCACTACACACCCTGTACTGAGGTACACAACACCTTTCTGTAACACACAACATAACTACACACCCTGTACTGAGGTACACAACACCGTTCTGTAACACACATCACTTAACACCCTGTACTGAGGTACACAACACTGTTCTGTAACACACAACATCACTACACATCCTGTACTTTGGTACACAAGACCGTTCTGTAACACACAACATCACTACACACCCTGTACTGAGGTACACAGCACCGTTCTGTAACACATATCACTATACACCCTGTACTGAGGTACACAACACCGTTCTGTAACACATCACTACACACCCTGTACTGAGGTACACAACACCGTTCTGTAACACACAACATCACTACACACCCTGTACTGAGGTACACAACACCGTTCTGTAACACACAACATCACTACACACCCTGTACTGAGGTACACAACACCGTTCTATAACACACAACATCACTGCACACTCTGTACTGAGGTACACAACACCGCTCTGTAACCCACTTTACTACACACCTTGTACTGAGGTACACGACACCGTTCTGTAACACACAACATAACTACACACCCTGTACTGAGGTACACAACACCGTTCTGTAACACACATCACTTAACACCCTGTACTGAGGTACACAACACTGTTCTGTAACACACAACATCACTACACACCCTGTACTTCGGTACACAAGACCGTTCTGTAACACACAACATCACTACACACCCTGTCCTGAGGTACACAACACCGTTCTGTAACACATATCACTATACACCCTGTACTGAGGTACACAACACCGTTCTGTAACACATCACTACACTCCCTGTACTGAGGTACACAACACCGTTCTGTAACACACAACATCACTACACACCCTGTACTGAGGTACACAACACCGTTCTGTAACACACAACATCACTACACACCCTGTACTGAGGTACACAACACCGTTCTATAACACACAACATCACTACACACTCTGTACTGAGGTACACAACACCGCTCTGTAACACACATCACTACACACCCTGTACTCAGGTACACAACACCGTTCTGTGACAGACATCACTTAACACCCTGTACTGAGGTACACAACACTGTTCTGTAACACATCACTACACACCCTGTACTGAGGTACACAACACCGTTCTGTAACACACAACATAACTACATACCCTGTATTGAGGTACACAACACCGTTCTGTAACACACATCACTTAACACCCTGTACTGAGGTACACAACACTGTTCTGTAACACATAACATCACTACACACCATGTACTGAGGTACACGACACCGTTCTGTAACACATCACTACACACCCTGTACTGAGGTACACAACACCGTTCTTTAACACACAACATAACTACACACCCTGTACTGAGGTACACAACACCGTTCTGTAACACACATCACTTAACACCCTGTACTGAGGTACACAACACTGTTCTGTAACACACAACATCACTACACACCCTGTACTTTGGTACACAACACCTTTCTGTAACACACAACATCACTACACACCCTGTACTGAGGTACACAACACCGTTCTGTAACACACAACATCACTATACACTCTGTACTGAGGTACACAACACCTTTCTGTAACACATCACTACACACCCTGTACTGAGGTACACAACACCGTTCTGTAACACACAACATCACTACACACCCTGTACTGAGGTACACAACACCTTTCTGTAACACACAACATAACTACACACCCTGTACTGAGGTACACAACACCGTTCTGTAACACACATCACTTAACACCCTGTACTGAGGTACACAACACTGTTCTGTAACACACAACATCACTACACACCCTGTACTTTGGTACACAAGACCGTTCTGTAACACACAACATCACTACACACCCTGTACTGAGGTACACAGCACCGTTCTGTAACACATATCACTATACACCCTGTACTGAGGTACACAACACCGTTCTGTAACACATCACTACACACCCTGTACTGAGGTACACAACACCGTTCTGTAACACACAACATCACTACACACCCTGTACTGAGGTACACAACACCGTTCTGTAACACACAACATCACTACACACCCTGTACTGAGGTACACAACACCGTTCTATAACACACAACATCACTGCACACTCTGTACTGAGGTACACAACACCGCTCTGTAACCCACTTCACTACACACCTTGTACTGAGGTACACGACACCGTTCTGTAACACACAACATAAC
Source organism: Trichomycterus rosablanca (assembly GCF_030014385.1). Taxonomy (NCBI): domain Eukaryota; kingdom Metazoa; phylum Chordata; class Actinopteri; order Siluriformes; family Trichomycteridae; genus Trichomycterus; species Trichomycterus rosablanca. The sequence continues at coordinate 61,106,871 of NC_085989.1, forward strand.
TACACACCCTGTACTGAGGTACACAACACCGTTCTGTAACACACATCACTTAACACCCTGTACTGAGGTACACAACACTGTTCTGTAACACACAACATCACTACACACCCTGTACTGAGGTACACAACACCGTTCTATAACACACAACATCACTACACACTCTGTACTGAGGTACACAACACCGCTCTGTAACACACATCACTACACACCCTGTACTGAGGTACACAACACCGTTCTGTGACAGACATCACTTAACACCCTGTACTGAGGTACACAACACTGTTCTGTAACACATCACTACACACCCTGTACTGAGGTACACAACACCGTTCTGTAACACACAACATAACTACATACCCTGTACTGAGGTACACAACACCGTTCTGTAATACACATCACTTAACACCCTGTACTGAGGTACACAACACTGTTCTGTAACACATAACATCACTACACACCATGTACTGAGGTACACGACACCGTTCTGTAACACATCACTACACACCCTGTACTGAGGTACACAACACCGTTCTTTAACACACAACATAACTACACACCCTGTACTGAGGTACACAACACCGTTCTGTAACACACATCACTTAACACCCTGTACTGAGGTACACAACACTGTTCTGTAACACACAACATCACTACACACCCTGTACTTTGGTACACAACACCTTTCTGTAACACACAACATCACTACACACCCTGTACTGAGGTACACAACACCGTTCTGTAACACACAACATCACTATACACTCTGTACTGAGGTACACAACACCTTTCTGTAACACATCACTACACACCCTGTACTGAGGTACACAACACCGTTCTGTAACACACAACATCACTACACACCCTGTACTGAGGTACACAACACCTTTCTGTAACACACAACATAACTACACACCCTGTACTGAGGTACACAACACCGTTCTGTAACACACATCACTTAACACCCTGTACTGAGGTACACAACACTGTTCTGTAACACACAACATCACTACACACCCTGTACTTTGGTACACAAGACCGTTCTGTAACACACAACATCACTACACACCCTGTACTGAGGTACACAGCACCGTTCTGTAACACATATCACTATACACCCTGTACTGAGGTACACAACACCGTTCTGTAACACATCACTACACACCCTGTACTGAGGTACACAACACCGTTCTGTAACACACAACATCACTACACACCCTGTACTGAGGTACACAACACCGTTCTGTAACACACAACATCACTACACACCCTGTACTGAGGTACACAACACCGTTCTATAACACACAACATCACTGCACACTCTGTACTGAGGTACACAACACCGCTCTGTAACCCACTTCACTACACACCTTGTACTGAGGCACACGACACCGTTCTGTAACACACAACATAACTACACACCCTGTACTGAGGTACACAACACCGTTCTGTAACACACATCACTTAACACCCTGTACTGAGGTACACAACACTGTTCTGTAACACACAACATCACTACACACCCTGTACTTCGGTACACAAGACCGTTCTGTAACACACAACATCACTACACACCCTGTCCTGAGGTACACAACACCGTTCTGTAACACATATCACTATACACCCTGTACTGAGGTACACAACACCGTTCTGTAACACATCACTACACACCCTGTACTGAGGTACACAACACCGTTCTGTAACACACAACATCACTACACACCCTGTACTGAGGTACACAACACCGTTCTGTAACACACAACATCACTACACACCCTGTACTGAGGTACACAACACCGTTCTATAACACACAACATCACTACACACTCTGTACTGAGGTACACAACACCGCTCTGTAACACACATCACTACACACCTTGTACTGAGGTACACGACACCGTTCTGTAACACACAACATCACTACACACCCTTTAATGAGGTACTTGACACCGTTCTGTAACACACAACATCACTACACACCCTGTACTGAGGTACACAACGTCGTTTTGTAACACATCACTACACACCCTGTACTGAGGTACACAACACCGTTCTGTAACACACAACATCACTACACACCCTGTACTGAGGTACACAACACCGTTCTGTAACACATCACTACACACCCTGTACTGAAGTACACGACACCGTTCTGTAACACACAACATCACTACACACCCTGTACTGAGGTACACAACACCGTTCTGTAACACACAACATCACTACACATCCTGTACTGAGGTACACAACACCGTTCTGTAACACATCACTACACACCCTGTACTGAGGTACACAACACTGTTCTGTAACACATCACTACACACCCTGTACTGAGGTACACAACACCGTTCTGTAACACACATCATCACTACACACTCTGTACTGAGGTACACAACACTGTTCTGTAACACATCACTACACACCCTGTACTGTGGTACACAACACCGTTCTGTAACACACAACATCACTCCACACCCTGTACTGAGGTACACAACACCGTTCTGTAACACACAACATCACTACACACCCTGTACTGCGCTACACAACACCGTTCTGTAACACATCACTACACACTCTGTACTGAGGTACACAACACTGTTCTGTAACACATCACTACACACCCTGTACTGAGCTACACAACACTGTTCTGTAACACATCACTACACACCCTGTACTGAGGTACACAACACCGTTCTGTAACACACAACATCACTACACACCCTGTACTGAGGTACACAACACTGTTCTGTAACACATCACTACACACCCTGTACTGAGGTACACAACACTGTTCTGTAACACTCAACATCACTACACACCCTGTACTGAGGTACACAACACTGTTCTGTAACACACAACATCACTACACACCCTGTACTGACTTACACGACACCGTTCTGCAACACACAACATCACTACACACACTGTACTGAGGTACACAACACCTTTCTGTAACACACATCACTACACACCCTGTACTGAGGTACACAACACTGTTCTGTAACACATCACTACACACCCTGTACTGAGGTACACAACACCGTTCTGTAACACACAACATCACTACACACCCTGTACTGACTTACACGACACCGTTCTGTAACACATCACTACACACTCTGTACTGAGGTACACAACACCGTTCTGTAACACACAACATTACTACACACCCTGTACTGAGGTACACAACACCGTTCTGTAGCACATCACTACACACTCTGTACTGAAGTACACAACACCATTCTGTAACACTCAACATCACTACACACCCTGTACTGAAGTACACAACACCGTTCTGTAACACTCAACATCACTACACACCATGTACTGAGGTACACAACACCGTTCTGTAACACATCACTACACACCCTGTACTGAGGTACACTACACCGTTCTGTAACACACATCATCACTACACACCCTGTACTGAGGTACACAACACGGTTCTGTAACACATCACTACACACTCTGTACTGAAGTACACAACACCGTTCTGTAACACTCAACATCACTACACACCCTGTACTGAGGTACACGACACCGTTCTGTAACACACATCACTACACACCCTGTACTGAGGTACACAACACCGTTCTGTAACACATCACTACACACTCTGTACTGAAGTACACAACACCGTTCTGTAACACTCAACATCACTACACACCCTGTACTGAGGTACACGACACCGTTCTGTAACACACAACATCAATACACACCCTGTACTGAGGTACACAACACCGTTCTGTAACATATCACTACACACCCTGTACTGAGGTACACAACACCGTTCTGTAACACACATCATCACTACACACCCTGTACTGAGGTACACAACACCTTTCTGTAACACATCATCACTACACACCCTGTACTGAGGTACACAACACCGTTCTGTAACACACATTATCACTACACACCCTGTATTGAGGTACACAACACCGTTCTGTAACACACATCATCACTACACACCCTGTACTGAGGTACACAACACCGTTCTGTAAGACACATCATCACTACACACCCTGTACTGAGGTACACAACACCGTTCTGTAACACACATCATCACTACACACCCTGTACTGAGGTACACAACACCTTTCTGTAACACACATCACTACACACCCTGTACTGAGGTACACAACACCGTTCTATAACACACATCATCACTACACACCCTGTACTGAGGTACACAACACCGTTCTGTAACACACATCACTACACACCCTGTACTGAGGTACACAACACCGTTCTGTAACACATCACTACACACTCTGTACTGAAGTACACAACACCGTTCTGTAACACTCAACATCACTACACACCCTGTACTGAGGTACACAACACCGTTCTGTAACACATCACTACACACCCTGTACTGAAGTACACAACACCGTTCTGTAACACTCAACATCACTACACACCCTGTACTGAGGTATACAACACCGTTCTGTAACACATCACTACACACCCTGTACTGAGGTACACTACACCGTTCTGTAACACACATCATCACTACACACCCTGTACTGAGGTACACAACACCGTTCTGTAACACATCACTACACACTCTGTACTGAAGTACACAACACCGTTCTGTAACACTCAACATCACTACACACCCTGTACTGAGGTACACGACACCGTTCTGTAACACACAACATCACTACACACCCTGTACTGAGGTACACAACACCGTTCTGTAACACACATTATCACTACACACCCTGTACTGAGGTACACAACACCGTTCTGTAACACACATAATCACTACACACCCTGTACTGAGGTACACAACACCGTTCTGTAAGACACATCATCACTACACACCCTGTACTGAGGTACACAACACCGTTCTGTAACACACATCATCACTACACACCCTGTACTGAGGTACACAACACCGTTCTGTAAGACACATTATCACTACACACCCTGTACTGAGGTACACAACACCGTTCTGTAACACACATCATCACTACACACCCTGTACTGAGGTACACAACACCGTTCTGTAAGACACATCATCACTACACACCCTGTACTGAGGTACACAACACCGTTCTGTAACACACATCATCACTACACACCCTGTACTGAGGTACACAACACCGTTCTGTAAGACACATCATCACTACACACCCTGTACTGAGGTACACAACACCGTTCTGTAACACACATTATCACTACACACCCTGTATTGAGGTACACAACACCGTTCTGTAACACACATCATCACTACACACCCTGTACTGAGGTACACAACACCGTTCTGTAAGACACATCATCACTACACACCCTGTACTGAGGTACACAACACCGTTCTGTAACACACATCATCACTACACACCCTGTACTGAGGTACACAACACCTTTCTGTAACACACATCACTACACACCCTGCACTGAGGTACACAACACCGTTCTATAACACACATCATCACTACACACCCTGTACTGAGGTACACAACACCGTTCTGTAACACACATCACTACACACCCTGTACTGAGGTACACAACACCGTTCTGTAACACATCACTACACACTCTGTACTGAAGTACACAACACCGTTCTGTAACACTCAACATCACTACACACCCTGTACTGAGGTACACAACACCGTTCTGTAACACATCACTACACACCCTGTACTGAAGTACACAACACCGTTCTGTAACACTCAACATCACTACACACCCTGTACTGAGGTATACAACACCGTTCTGTAACACATCACTACACACCCTGTACTGAGGTACACTACACCGTTCTGTAACACACATCATCACTACACACCCTGTACTGAGGTACACAACACCGTTCTGTAACACATCACTACACACTCTGTACTGAAGTACACAACACCGTTCTGTAACACTCAACATCACTACACACCCTGTACTGAGGTACACAACACCGTTCTGTAACACACAACATCACTACACACCCTGTACTGAGGTACACAACACCGTTCTGTAACACACATTATCACTACACACCCTGTACTGAGGTACACAACACCGTTCTGTAACACACATAATCACTACACACCCTGTACTGAGGTACACAACACCGTTCTGTAAGACACATCATCACTACACACCCTGTACTGAGGTACACAACACCGTTCTGTAACACACATCATCACTACACACCCTGTACTGAGGTACACAACACCGTTCTGTAAGACACATTATCACTACACACCCTGTACTGAGGTACACAACACCGTTCTGTAACACACATCATCACTACACACCCTGTACTGAGGTACACAACACCGTTCTGTAAGACACATCATCACTACACACCCTGTACTGAGGTACACAACACCGTTCTGTAACACACATCATCACTACACACCCTGTACTGAGGTACACAACACCGTTCTGTAAGACACATCATCACTACACACCCTGTACTGAGGTACACAACACCGTTCTGTAACACACATCATCACTACACACCCTGTACTGAGGTACACAACACCGTTCTGTAAGACACATCATCACTACACACCCTGTACTGAGGTACACAACACCGTTCTGTAACACACATCATCACTACACACCCTGTACTGAGGTACACAACACCGTTCTGTAAGACACATCATCACTACACACCCTGTACTGAAGTACACAACACCGTTCTGTAACACACATCATCACTACACACCCTGTACTGAGGTACACAACACTGTTCTGTAACACACATCATCACTACACACAATGTACTAAGGTACACAACACCGTTCTGTAACACACAACATCACTATACACCCTGTACTGAGGTACACAACACCGTTCTGTAACACATCACTACACACCCTGTACTGAGGTACACAACACTGTTCTGTAACGCACAACATCACTACACACCCTGTACGGAGGTACACAACACCTTTCTGTAACACACATCACTACACACCCTGTACTGAGGTACACAACACCTTTCTGTAACACACATCATCACTACACACCTTGTACACGACACTAAATAACGTAAATTAGAAAACCTTTTGTCATCTTTGCTGAAAATGTAAGAATAAGATCATAACCCGTGTCAAGGGGGTGTCAGAATTTGTGTTTGAACACAAGGGGGTCTATGAAAGGTTGAGAACCACTGATCTGCATTCCTCTGCACACACTGTATGCTGATAATCCATGTTCAGATAGAGCATTTAGGATTTGTGTTTTACCTCTGACAGGAAACGACACCCAACATTGCCGTGCTGGGTTCTGGTGGAGGTCTGAGAGCCATGGTGGCACTGCTGGGATCACTGGGTGCTCTGAATGAAGTGCAACTGCTTGACTCAGTCACATACCTGAGTGGAGTCTCTGGATCGACCTGGTACTGATCCAGACTGACCACCATATAAAACATGTATGATTATAATTCAAGCTGTTTCTGATTAAATGTTCATCTGTTCTCTGTAGGTGCATGGCATCACTGTACAAAGAACAAGACTGGTCCACCAAACTGGAGACTGTGAAACCCATCATCGCTAACAGGCTGACTGATGGAGAAGTCACATGGACGGAGCAACTCGACAAGCTGGTGGAGTACTATCAAACCAATAACTACAGTCTGACGCACGTCTGGGCGGTGTTTATATCAGGATCATTGAAGGAGGTAAGAACTAGGTGCAGATCATTCCCTAATATCCACACAAGTCAAGGTAGATCACCCTGTTCTTCAATGGTCAGGACCTCCACAGGACCACCACAGAGCAGGTATTATTTAGGTGGTGGATGATTCTCAGCACTGCAGTGGGTGTGACTGAGTGTCCACTCACTGTCCACTCTATTAGACACTCCTACCTAGTCGGTCCACCTTGTAGATGTAAAGTCAGAGACGATCGCTCATCTATTGCTGCTGTTTGAGTCGGTCATCTTCTAGACCTTCATCAGTGGTCACAGGACGCTGCCCACGGGGCGCTGTTGGCTGGATATTTTTGGTTGGTGGACTATTCTCAGTCCAGCAGTGACAGTGAGGTGTTTAAAAACTCCAGCAGCACTGCTGTGTCTGATCCACTCATACCAGCACAACACACACTAACACACCACCACCATGTCAGTGTCACTGCAGTGCTGAGAATCGTCCACCACCTAAATAATACCTGCTCTGTGGTGGTCCTGTGGGGGTCCTGACCATTGAAGAACAGCATTAAAGGGGGCTAACAAAGTATGTAGAGAAACAGATGGACTACAGTCAGTAATTGTAGAACTACAAAGTGCTTCTATATGGTAAGTGGAGCTGATAACATGGATAGTAAGTGTAGAAACAAGGAGGTGGTTTTAATGTCTCTTCTCTGTGTATTTTCTTTACAGATAGATGAAAATGTTCTTACCAGGCAGAGGCGCAACCACACCAAAGATCCATACCCCATCTACACTGTGATTGATCAGGAAGGACTGAACACAGGTACCTTGTGTAAACAGTCCAGATCAGATCAGATTTGATCAGAACTTCACTTCACACACAGCCCTCGTCAGGTCACGTCACAGCATCACGAGTGTGTGTTTATGTGTATTTCCTCTCTACAGATGTTTGGTTCGAGATCACTCCTCATGAGTCTGGTTACTCTCTCTCTGGAGCATTTGTGAACTCGTCTTGTCTGGGATGTAAATTTAAGAACGGGACTTTGATTAAGAAACAGTCTCAGATGGACATGCTGTACCTACAAGGTAAAACCTTAAATAGCATGAGAACTACTGTATATCCCAACCTTCCTATCCTAACCTGTCTTCCAATGCAGTTACATGGATGCAAAGCACAAGTGTAAACATTCCTTACTAAGCTATCACAGTGCTCCCTCTTGTCGAGATATTGACTTACAAGTCAGGTCCATGTGCAGAGTTTTGACCCTGCTGTATGTGGTAGATTAAGTCCTGATTCTAAACATCACTTTTCCTGTTTAGATTTACTCAGTTTGGCTTTGCATTTTTGCAACGCCTTCCAGTGGTACACCAATATTATGAGAAGGGTTGGCATGCTTGCGGGTTACCTTTGGGTGGTCTGGTGGTCTCTTAACTTTCAAACACACAAGGTTTGGACAGCTACAATAAAGAAGGGTTTTTCAAACCCTGGGTGGGTTGTGAGGCTCAGATCAAATAAACTAATTTATACTGGCACATAAACATGAAATAACACGAACACCGCCTTGTGGAGGCTTTACGGTGCACCTTGTAAAACACAGTGGGACCAGATCACCACCATTATCATTAATGATGTTTATTTTTTGTTTCGTTTTGATGCATTGTTTGTGTTGCCTGGGTTGCGGTAAAAATCATGGACAAAATGTGGGTCACTTTAAAAAAAGTTCAAAAACCCTGATCTAAAGTACCCCTAGGTGTGAGGGGTGTATGTATATTTTAGACATGTGGCCCACTGTCTCCAGTACTGGCTTCAGTCCTCCATCATGATGTTGCTATAACTGTGTTGGACATTCCCCACCATTGAAGAGTAAGGCGAACAAAACCCAAGTACAAATGTTTACTCATGTAAGTGTTAATGTAAAAGTAAAATAATACTAAGTTAAAAAGCCACTAACAAAAGGGAGGCCAAATTAATAGAAACCAAAAAAGGACACAAGAATATCCGCAGCCGCAACGGAGAAAGTAGGCAGAACAGGGACAGAGCAGAACTGAGAACTGGTCATCATTATATGACGGGCTGCTCCGGCTGGAAAAGGCATGTCATGCTACCAGTGAAGTTTCATCTTGAGTCCCAAAACAATGCAAGACCAGAGTAAATTCCCAGGAACCAAAAGAATGACAACTCAGCGGAAGACCAGGCAACAACTTCAGAGAAAGGCAAGTGCGCAAACAGATGTTGGTGAGAATGACACGGAGAAACCACCTAGGGCGTATCAGCACTCATTATAACACCCAACTGTGCCTCCGTGCCCCATCTGATGCTTAAAATGGACATAGGGTGTGTTCAAAAACCTAATTAGCTGCCTTGCTGACTTACTGCCTACATAGGCAGCTGCCTCAGTAGAGAGGATTCTAATAAGTCATTGATTTATAAGGCAGGTTATTCGAACATGCTACTTAGCGATAACATCAGATTTCGCTTACTAAGCTAACACAGTTAGCATCATGCCATTCGAACCAATGGGATGGGGTAGCACAATGTGCTAGCATGTGAACTAACATTTCCCTTCGTCTAATTCGTCTAAATTCGCTGACAAGCTAGAATTTACAAATAAGGATGACATAAATTAGTTGAGTGATATATAGTCATGTAGAGAGCTCACTAGGTTTTCATACACACCCATAGAATAGAGGGACACGACTCCTAAAATGGATCAACAGCTGAATGACATTCAGCAGGCACTGTGTTACAGATGCGAATGGTACCGGTCATAATCGTGTGATGTTTTCAGGTCTGTGTGGCAGTGCTCTAGCTGAGAGGAAGGAAATTCTCAAGTGGCTACGGCACTATCTCTCTTCCTTCACTAGTCCACCAACTGGTATGTTTTTTTTTTTCTTTCATATGTTTGTATATGTAATGTATGTCATGCCAGTCTTGGGATTCCAATCATTTCTGCAGCTGGTCTTTTTCTGTGACTGAGTGATTGGCACACACTTCATTGTCTGAAGTTCCATGTTTATATGTAAAATGAACAGTGCTGGTGATGTTGATCTGTTATTTTATTTATTTACTTTTTTTTTTTTGCAGATTTATCAAAACTCCAGAAATATAAAATAGATGAGCATTGCTGGTTCCTCCTGAAACATCTGGATCTGAACCTCCGTGCCTTGATAGCGGATGAGGACAATACATCAGTTCACATCAGTTACTTCAAATCAGAACTACTGAGCGGTAATGTTCATGTCTACATTTACATTTACTCCTTTTTACTATTTCAACAAGACACCAAATATATTTAAGTAAAAACAGAATGGATTAGAATAGAATGCCTTTATTGTCATTGCACAGTGCACAACAACATTTTTGGACATCTCCTTGACAGTACATGTATGTACACACACACATATATAGACGTTTTTACAAATAAACATATACACATCTAGATACATAAATATATGTGTGGTTTTAAAGAACTTTAAAGAAAAAAAAAAAAGGTTATTGCGCCTCGATGGTCGTGTTTGCTCTATGGATTCTCCTTCATGCCCCCTCCAGCAGCTGTAGGATGCACTGCAGTCAGCATGGCACCAGATATCTGTGAGAACCTACCAGGTCACTCCCAGCCTGTTTAGCTGCTGTCCATGCTGCACACACTGCTTAAAAATCGCTCATAAAAATTAACAAAAGCTGAATTCTGAGCTTGGTTTTGGATTATTGACTGAATATATAGCCATGGCCCAGGTTTTACTTTTTGGGCAGATGAGCCAGATTGTTCAACAGTTCTGGTACTTTATGGAGTCTGTGCTGCCATATATCACAACAAGTTTTGCAGTGGGGGTAAACAACCCCAAAACATCACAATAGTCCACCATACTTACCCATAATCTGTGGCGTCTTTGGCACAGAAAGCCTGGTGGGGCACAATAAACTCTGTATAGGTGTGGCCCATCGGTCAGTATCCGACTAATCAGTGAAACTACACCCAAACCTCCTTGTTCAGTGGATCCAAACACAAATGCACCTCATCAATGAAGTCACAGATGCATAGATTAACACAAAGAACAACACACTAGTCTTGGAAAAACACAAAGCCTTAAGCTGTGTCCGAAATCTCATACTTCCATACTGAACAGTACGCGAAAGCAGTACGCGAGAGCGGTTAGTATGTCCGAATATGTAGTATATATTAAAAAGTATGCGAAACACACCCGGGTGACCTACTGCATGGATATAATGCAACTGGAACTGCAAAGGCGTTCGTAGCGAAGAAGAAAGATGGCGGAAAGCGGAGTAAGACAACCATGTTATATACATATACATATACATATGATTTAGTACAACCCTGAATAACGTTATGAGCAGCTTTGTGAAAAACGATAAAATTAATTTTGTTCATAACCATTTTAAAATTGTTATAACTGTGGCGGTGAGACGTCATGCATCACATGACGTTAGGGTGGCCACATTCATGGTCGCAAAAAGGAGGACATTACACCCCAAAAAGGAGCACATTACACCCAAAAGGAGGACGTCATATTAGGAACAGCGGGACATGATACTGCAACACACAGAATGAATCCAGAACCCATATAACAGAGTTTTTGACCAATTTAAGCAAGAATTCTATAACAAATTATTGTTTTACTCACTAAATGTTGTGTCTACTTCTCATATTTAAGTCTATTCCTCGCTGCCTCCAAAACTTCACTTTTTGGCATTTTTACAGCGTTCCTGATCATGAGAGCTGATTAATTGACTCAGGTGGAGATGTTTACAGACCAGAGCAGGCGGGCGAAATTCAACCACCCAATCACTAGCATTTAGAGGGCGGGACTTTTGCGATTGGCCAGTGGTAGCGCTGTAAGCAGTCAAATGAGGCTGTTAAACCAATGAAATACAAAGCATTTGTTCTGGCATGTACCTGTGCCAATGACAGTTAATATTGATCAAAAATGAAAGCAGTTCACTCCAAAAGTGTTACGTGGGGGGGGGGGGGGGGGGGGATTCTCCATAGAGGAAATTAGAGAATGACCCGAACTCGCCATCGCGATGTCCGGGAACAGCTGGCTCTGTCACTAGTCGCCCCATGCTGTCACCAGGCAAAAGCTCACCTATAGGAAACAAGAGAATGATCCGGACCCGCGTCAGCGCAGTCCGTGTAAACCGGTGGCTCTGTCACTAGTCGCACCATGCTGTCACCAGGCAAAAGCTCACCTATAGGAAACAAGAGAATGATCCGGACCCGCGTCAGCGCAGTCCAAGGAAACCGGTGGCTCTGTCACTAGTCGCCCCATGCTGTCACCAGGCAAAAGCTCACCTATAGGAAACAAGAGAATGATCCGGACCCGCGTCAGCGCAGTCCGTGTAAACCGGTGGCTCTGTCACTAGTCGCACCATGCTGTCACCAGGCAAAAGCTCACCTATAGGAAACAAGAGAATGATCCGGACCCGCGTCAGCGCAGTCCGTGTAAACCGGTGGCTCTGTCACTAGTCGCCCCATGCTGTCACCAGGCAGAAACTCACCTATAGGAAACAAGAGAATGATCCGGACCCGCGTCAGCGCAGTCCAAGGAAACCGGTGCCTCTGTCACTAGTCGCACCATGCTGTCACCAGGCAAAAGCTCACCTATAGGAAACAAGAGAATGATCCGGACCCGCGTCAGCGCAGTCCGTGTAAACCGGTGGCTCTGTCACTAGTCGCACCATGCTGTCACCAGGCAAAAGCTCACCTATAGGAAACAAGAGAATGATCCGGACCCGCGTCAGCGCAGTCCAAGGAAACCGGTGGCTCTGTCACTAGTCACACCATGCTGTCACCAGGCAAAAGCTCACCTATAGGAAACAAGAGAATGATCCGGACCCGCGTCAGCGCAGTCCAAGGAAACCGGTGGCTCTGTCACTAGTCGCACCATGCTGTCACCAGGCAAAAGCTCACCTATAGGAAACAAGAGAATGATCCGGACCCGCGTCAGCGCAGTCCAAGGAAACCGGTGGCTCTGTCACTAGTCACACCATGCTGTCACCAGGCAAAAGCTCACCTATAGGAAACAAGAGAATGATCCGGACCCGCGTCAGCGCAGTCCAAGGAAACCGGTGCCTCTGTCACTAGCCGCACCATGCTGTCACCAGGCAAAAGCTCACCTATAGGAAACAAGAGAATGATCCGGACCCGCGTCAGCGCAGTCCGTGTAAACCGGTGGCTCTGTCACTAGTCGCACCATGCTGTCACCAGGCAAAAGCTCACCTATAGGAAACAAGAGAATGATCCGGACCCGCGTCAGCGCAGTCCAAGGAAACCGGTGGCTCTGTCACTAGTCGCCCCATGCTGTCACCAGGCAAAAGCTCACCTATAGGAAACAAGAGAATGATCCGGACCCGCGTCAGCGCAGTCCGTGTAAACCGGTGGCTCTGTCACTAGTCGCACCATGCTGTCACCAGGCAAAAGCTCACCTATAGGAAACAAGAGAATGATCCGGACCCGCGTCAGCGCAGTCCGTGTAAACCGGTGGCTCTGTCACTAGTCGCCCCATGCTGTCACCAGGCAGAAACTCACCTATAGGAAACAAGAGAATGATCCGGACCCGCGTCAGCGCAGTCCAAGGAAACCGGTGCCTCTGTCACTAGTCGCACCATGCTGTCACCAGGCAAAAGCTCACCTATAGGAAACAAGAGAATGATCCGGACCCGCGTCAGCGCAGTCCGTGTAAACCGGTGGCTCTGTCACTAGTCGCACCATGCTGTCACCAGGCAAAAGCTCACCTATAGGAAACAAGAGAATGATCCGGACCCGCGTCAGCGCAGTCCAAGGAAACCGGTGGCTCTGTCACTAGTCACACCATGCTGTCACCAGGCAAAAGCTCACCTATAGGAAACAAGAGAATGATCCGGACCCGCGTCAGCGCAGTCCGAGGAAACCGGTGCCTCTGTCACTAGTCGCACCAAACTCGCCGTCACGATGTTCGGGGAAACAGATGGCTTGATCGTCAGCCGCAGCTGGAATGCAACCAATCCGTTTAGCGCAAGGAACACACCGAACTCGCCGTTGCGTCATTCGGAGCGATGACTGTATTCCCAAAGACCGCTTAAGAGGCGGGGGAAAAACAGCCAACCCGGAGCGCTTGCATAACGGGTTCGCAGGCTGAATTCCCAAAGACCGCTTAAGCAGCGGGGGAGAACAGCCAACCCGTATAGTGCAAGGAACACGCCGAACTCGCCGTCGCGATGTTCGGTGAATCGGGTGGTTTGTCACCAAGCTAAAGCTGGAATTAAACCAACCCATATTGTGCAAGGAGCACGCCGAATTCGCCGTCGCAAAGTTCGGGGACAGGTGGCCATGTCACCGACCGCGCCTCAGCACGATCGGGAAGCCGCACACCTGTTTAGCACACGGGACACACCGAAATCGCCGTCGCGAAATTCAGGGAACCCGTGTGCTAAATCACCAGCCACACCTTGCTGTGACTGGGAAAAGAAAAACAAAAAGCCGACTTCAAACTAAAAGAAACCAAACCAAACGAAACAGGGACAAAGGCACGACAACCTGCAGTTGCACAGTGCCTGCTTAAATAAGCTGCCTCTAATTTAAGGCCTTTGTTTCAGAGGATCTGTAATTCCTGCGACGCCGGGAGACAAGGTGAGTTACCCCCAATGCCGCAGGAAACCTTACAAAAAGGAGGATTTTTAAGTGTCCGTCCTGCGTTGCGTGAATGGAGG
Source organism: Trichomycterus rosablanca (assembly GCF_030014385.1). NCBI lineage: Eukaryota > Metazoa > Chordata > Actinopteri > Siluriformes > Trichomycteridae > Trichomycterus > Trichomycterus rosablanca. The sequence continues at coordinate 61,122,178 of NC_085989.1, forward strand.
ACTGACAGCTGAAAAGCCGGACTGTCCGGCCACCCTACATGGCGTTGGTAAGATGGCAGACGTAGTACGTACGAGGTTGCTTACTGCATTACCGGTCAAGCAGTGTATACTGCCTCTAATCTAGTTTGCACCTAGTAAGTGTGCGATTTCGGACGCAGACTTAGACTTTGATTTGATGAGGGAGATCTACAGATGCTTTCTTGGACTTCACGGCTTGTTTTTTCCCCTGACAGTGCAGTATAAATGTATTGTGGGAAATCATGGGCGCTTATAGACCCGAGTGTGCCTTTCCAAATTCTGTCCAATCAGACTCCAACGGAGTTCTAAACACGTTAGGATTATTAGAGCAATCATGAGCACAGTCTGTAGTGTCACAGCAAAGGGTCTGAATACTTTTGTGAATAAGGTCTGTTTATAAATTTTTTAAATAACAAAACACATTACAACCTTTTCACTATAATAACAGGTAGGTGTGATGTTCTATGTTACATAATGGGCAACATATTCATTCAGAAATCATTTGTGTGTATTCAGGAGGGTTTAATGGTGCAGGTGTTTATGACAACAGCTGGATTTTATCAGAAACCCCGAACTCAAAAGTGGACATAAACACACAAACACTGGATCTGTGTAAAATGTTCATGTCCCGCTACTGTGGACTGGGTAAGTGTAACTCATGTAATTATTTGGTTAAACAAACACACACACATCTTATACATTTGTTCTTTGGTTATTTTGTCAGCTACAGAGGATATACATATACTGACTGTAGCCCATCTGTAGCTCTTTACACTTTGTTACATCTTCTATTATACTGATCAATAGAAAGACCCCCACTGACCAGATGATGGTCCAGATGGTGGTGGACAATTCTCAGCACTACACTCACACTCTCTATTTCCTCGGCTGCTCCTGTTAGGGGTGCAGTTTTTACACCCGGATGCCCTTCCTGACACAAACCTCCCTATTAATCCGGGCTTCAGACCAGCACTACAATGCACTGGTTTATGCATCCTAGCAGCTAGGTACCTATAGAACAATTCAGTGTTTCCAATTAGCCTGGCTGCATGTTTTTGAACTGTGGGAGGAAACACACGCAGACACGGGGAGAACATGCAAACTCCGCACAGAGATAACCTGGACAACTCCACCTGGGGATCAAACCAGGACCTTCTTGCTGTGAGGTGACAGTGCTACCCACTTAGCCACACAACACTACACTCACACTAACATGGTAAAAACAATAGTTTTTTTAGATGCAGCAGTGTTGTTGGGGTTTCTAAATACTTTACAAGCTAAATTTAAGTCAAAATCAGAAAGCTATAACATTAGGATTCTGGTCACTAGGGGAAGTGAGCAATTGAATCTACATTTACATTTAATCTACATTTAAAAGCTCAGAACTGGGGCACTTGAATGGTGCGGCATTCACTAGCACACCAGCTGACATCTTAAACTCACGAGTTCGAATCTCAGTTCTAGAGATTTAGTTCTAAATGGGCATAAAAGGTTTTCTCAGAACTGAAGCAATTACGACCTCTGCTGGCTGATCGATGTCGCTTTGTGACTCTTCAAGCAAAATATGGATCTCCATAAGAACTCGTCTGGTGCAGGTGAAAAGAAGCGGTTGGCTACTGATGATGTGTTAGTCACAGCTCTACTTGATCAGGAGTGGAGGTCAGCAGCAGTAACAGGAAAGCAGAAAGTGCAGCTGGTAATTGGATATGACTAAATCGGAAGGAACTAGAGTGGGGTAGATAAAAAAAAAGCTCAGAGCTAAAGATCAGATGAAATATTTTGTTAATTTCTTTCAGATAGGACTGCTGCTGTGGTGAAAGCTTTACAACTAGCAGCTAGCTGGACATGGGGGACCACCTACAACTTCTTGTACAACATGGAAGGTAAGAAACCTAATGTTGTGTCGGTACAGATATATGTAATGTAATTGTTTATGCTGTAAATGCAACCTTATTTTTAGCCAATTATGCTGTACAATCTAACACACCTAATTCAGTCGTCTAACTGCTAACACAGGAGCTAAATGCAGTCTTAGACAAACAAACAACCAAAGGTAATGGACAAAACAGCAAATACATCATGATATATTATTATGAGGGAACTAATTGTTGTCATTTACCCCTAGAACTTTATTACCTTGGCAGTGGTTGCTTAGCAGTTAGGTTACTGGACCTGATCAGAAGGATGAGGGTCTATGCCCTGTCATCCTAACCCTCCTAGCCATTAGTTGCTTGGATTGTTAGGTTTTCACTGTTTTTCCCTCATATGCCTTAACTGGAATGTTGTAACTTCTCTAAGCAGAGAATATTAAAGATTTTTAAGAGACGTAGGAGGTGGAGATCTACGACTGCACTCAAAACAAGCTAAATCTATGTTCATTTCACAATTTGCGGAATCATCTTAATCTTAGAAAAAGATGATTTACTGTATATATGATGTTATGCTTGAATATCTGAACAGTGAAGGACGTGCCCAGACCTCTCCTGAAATCAAGGACGAGACAGTACAAGGACGCTGGGCTTTTACTGAACTCATCATACATATCAGTGCTGAGAAAAGAACGAAACATTGACCTCATCATTTCCCTGGACTTCAGTGATGGAGATCCGTTTGAGGTAACACCTACACATGTAGACTTTTATTATTAATACCATGCCATGCTAGTACAGCACTTCTTCTCCTTCCAACGTGACCAGCAGGGTTAAATCTGCGGTATGTAGTTTTGATGTCTTCACTGCTAGAAATGTATTATTGCAAATAACTTGTGGAAGAAAGTTTTGTGATGTTGGCTGTGCTGTGGATTAATCTAATGGGTGGGAGTGGCTCATTAGTAAACTTTTTAAGCAAATTAAAACAGTGGGTTCAAACCTCTGATTAAGGCCAGTTAGTTTAAGCTAACGGCTGGGCGGTTGTAGCCTAGTGGTTAAGGTACTGGTCCAGGAATCAGAAGGTTGCTGGTTTAAGCCTCGCCACTGCCAGATTGCCACTGTTGGGCCCTTGAGCAAGGCCCTTAACCCTGATTGCTTAGACTGTATATTGTCACAGTAATGTAAGTTACTTTGGATAAAGGCGTCTGCTAAATAGAATAGATGCTAAATAGAATAAATGCTGAAAATGTAAATGTTTCACTGCAAACTGACCACCAATCATAAGGTTTAGTGAGGCTAGTAAAAACATGACTATTTTTTATTTAATTTAGCCAACAGGTTTGACTATCTGCTGAATTTTCCTTTCTTTTGGAGGTACAAAAATGATGTAAAATCTTTTTAATTTCTTCGGAAGACTCACATTCATCCTAGATTATGTTTACATTTGTTACATTACAATTATGACTGAACATGATTTAAGCAATTAAGGGTTAAGGTCTTTACTCAAAGGCCCAACAGTGGCAACTTGGCAGTGGTGGGGCTTTAATTGACAACCTCCTGATTATTAGTCCAGTACCCTAACCACTGATCTACCACTGCCCTCCAGTGGTACATTAAACCAACAGTATATCAGTGTGTTTAAAAATAGAAAGGAAGCATTATTAAATAAAAGTTTATTTTATTCTACAGACAGTGGAGAAAGCTGCTAAAATGTGTGAAGGTCTGAACGTTTCTTTTCCTAAAGTCCACATACCTGAAGATCGAACTCAACCGCGGGACTTCTACGTGTGTAAAGGCTACAGCAAAGCTCCCACTGTGATCCACATCCCCCTGTTCAACACTGTCAACTGTCCAGGTAAATACACAGTCCACTCCACAAGCTTTTTCAGTTTAGTTCACTAGTACAGAAAGATTTCCAGTGTTTTCACTTACACCTGCAACACACTCCAAAGAAGTTGACGCACCCCATTTCATAATGGATGTTGCTGTTTGAATTCTTTACTGATAAGAGTCCATATTAAGAATGGAGAGTGGAGAGATTTTGACAGTGAAATAAATGTTAACAAATGATTTTTCAGCAAGTGAGATTTGTAATTCACCTGTGCAGGCTGGCAACACCAGCCCAAAGTATAGTATTCTCAGTGACCAGGGAAGTCTGCAGAATTATCCCATGCCCTCAGCATTTTTTCAACCACTGCCACCAGTGCTTGTAGATCACCCGACCAGGCCTTGGTCATTAACAACTGAAGCCTCAGTTAATTATATGTTCATAGTTCCTGGTCTTAAATCTGTTAAGAATTAGTATATATTCATTCCTATATTCCTTTTTAATTAAATACCTATGAAAGGCAGCTTGAAAATCACTGCTTTCTGCCTTTGAGTGCAGTTCACCTATACTGTCCCAATGATTTTGATTTAAATGGGTTTGTAGAATCTAAAAACACTTTTTACAAATAAAAAAAGCTCTTTTAGGTTTACTTTTCTAAAATAATAATAATAAATAGCACTGTAGTGCACAGTACGTTCGTCTAGGTTTCTGGTATAATGTTTTACATCTGGTTTTGGTAGATGGAAAAATGTAACAAAACCACCTTGTGCTTAAAGTTTAGTAATTCTATCAGAAAACGTAAGAAACGTCAGTTCATTATCCCCCTTTTTGAGTGAACTGCTCCACCTGGGAACTAAACCCTGGACCTTCTTGCTGTGATCTGACAGTGCTACCCACCAAGCCACCACCAATTCCATTCCTTTGTCCAAAGATTGTGCACAAAAGTCGTTTCTGCTAACAGTACAGTTTGGATTTAGTACAAAGCTGTTCATAACTATTCCAATAGATGGAGCTCAATAACATAAAAGAAAATTGTGACACCACTATGAATTCAAATTCACCTGTGGCGCCTTAAATACCTAACTTAACTAATTATTTACTTAATTACACTTTTATAATCTGACAGATCTCGAAATATTTCACTTAAACCCATATTATAATCACTCAAAACATAAACATACCTGAGAGAAGTAGAAGTTAGCTCACACAGATAATACAGCTCTCTCTCTCTCTCTCTCTCACTGCCTACTGATAGCCGAGAAGCTAACTGAGCTAAACATCATCACCTTTTAATACACAATCGACGTAAAATCGTTACAGCTTTATTAAAACACATATATATCTCTAACATTACAATATACACGCGTAGTTTAAACAAGACATAAGGCTTTTATGAACTTATTAAGACATTTATTTGACATTTCTTACCTATACAAATATCAACAAAGCTTTTCACAAAAAGCCCGGGAAACAGCCTGAGGTAATTGTAGGTGTAACGGTTATAATGGTTATAACGGTCACATCACCACAGGGAACCAAACATTAATATAGGAGTAAATCTCAAACTATTTAACTATTAATAAATAATTATTCTGTGGCATCACATAGATGATCATAACAAAGGTTTAAGGTTCACATCACAAACATCTCACAATTAATATTTTGGCATAATAATGAAATGTGTTTATATTTATGTCAGACATCCCAAGTTGCAAAAACTCATTTCCGGGAGGTACTTAGTGCACTAGACAGTATATTAAACAATTCATTTATGTTCCCTACACAGTGCTCTAGATTGTATATTTGATCATAGATTTGTTCGCTACATAGTGCACTAGACAGTATATTAGATATGAATTCATGTTCGCTACATAGTGCACTAGACAGTATATTAGATATGAATTCATGTTCCCTACATAGTGCACTAGACAGTATATTAGATATGAATTCATGTTCGCTACATAGTGCACTAGACAGTATATTAGATATGAATTCATGTTCCCTACATAGTGCACTAGACAGTATATTAGATATGAATTCATGTTCCCTACATAGTGCACTAGACAGTATATTAGACAATTGATTTATGTTCCCTACACAGTGTGCTAGATTGTATATCAGCAATAAGCCACGAGAGGCCGTGCGTTACTGTGATTTTAGCACGTGGATGACGTTTTTGGCACGACGTGAAGCGGAGTGCCTAAAACTTCTTTCCTGTGCTAAAATCATAACAGTAACGTACGGTCTCGAGTGGCTTATTGCTTTTATAAAACGCCGGTCAACATAAAATACAATAAATACAACAATGTTTCATTCATAAATGTATTTATTGTGTATAAACTTACAATAACGCATTCTTCCACAACGCAAAATAGTTCGATTAACAGTGTTGCTAGGCAACATGAGGGCAAAAATAACATTAAGTTTTTCTATTCAGTGGCGTATTAATATGGAATGATGTGAGGTGGTCACAGGTGTGCGTTTATCGGGGATTTTACAACGGCTTCGAACGCGGCTCAGCCAATCAGATTTTAGGACCGGAACTATCCGTTTTATAAAACAGAATTAATATGCGATCGGGAAAAGTCTGTGTCTCCTGCGTGCGTGCGTGCGTGCGCGCGCGTGCGTGTGTGTGCGCACCCTTCGCCGTTCGTTCTAGATTCCGGGAGATTTTATCTGACTTTCGGGAGACTTGGGATGTCTGTTATGTAAAAATTATCCCAGTTACACAAGTAAGCAAACCCAATGAAAATAGAGAGAGCTAATGCTAACACATTTCCCACATTGTTTGTTTATTAGGATTTTAACGTCATGTTTTACACTTTGGTTACATTCATGACAGGAACGGTAGTTACATGTTACACAAGATTCATCAGTTCACAATTTTATATCAAACACAATCTTGGACAATTTAGTGTCTCCAATTCACCTCACTTGCTCGTCTTTGGACTGTGGGAGGAAACCAGAGCACCCGGAGTAAACCCACGCAGACACGGGGAGAACGGACCGCCCCACCTGGGGATCGAACCCAGGACCTTCTTCCTGTTAGGCGACAGTGCTACCCACTTAGCCACCGTGCCGCCCTACATTTCCCACAAACACACACTTAACTTCTATGGAAATATTATATGATGGGTTCTTTGTTTATCTGGCTGTCCTGTGTTGTTGTCAATACATATCAAAAATAATCAGAATAATGTTTGTAATTGTATTTTGTTTTCATCAGGAGCAGTTAAGGAGTGGAAAGAGAAATATCCAACAACAACTATGCATTACACTGCTCCCATGATCTCAGATCTTCTGGAGAAAGCTGCATTAAACATCCGAAACAACAAGAAGAATCTGCTGAACGTGATTAAAGAAATCGTTCAAGAGAAGAAGCAAAACAACGCCTGTAATTAATTAAGAAAGCGTCATTACACATTACACATTATTCATCTTTATTAATAACATTGTGGGTTGTCACTGTGATGTCTTTCTTAGCTAATGGTTAACCACTGCCCCCACTGGGAAAATCAGACCATAACCTCATCTACCTACAGCCACAGTACAAACCACAACCACACGCACCTTCAGAAAATGGTCCCCAGAGGCAGATGAGGCTCTTCAGGACTGTTTTGCCTCCACTGACTGGAGTGTGTTGCAGGAATCATGGGGTGAGGATGTTGAGGGGATCACAAACTGTGTAACGGACTATATTAACTTCTGCACGGACATTGCTGTTCCAACAACAACTGTACGCTGCTATGCTAATAACAAGCCCTGGATAACCAGTGATGTCAAGAACCTCCTGAACAAGAAGAAAAGGGCTTTTAAAAACAAGAACCAGGAGGAGCTAAGGAGCGTACAAAAGGAGCTCAAAGTCTGCTTGCGTGAAGCAAAAGAGTCCTACAGGAGGAAGGTGGAGCGGAAGCTGCAGGAAAATAACATCAGGGAGGTCTGGGATGGTATGAGGACCATTACAGGCTACAAGCAGAGTAATGACAGGGCAACAGATGGTAACGAGGAGAAAGCGAATGAGCTTAACCTCTTCTTCAACCGGTTCGACTGCCCTGTTCCCAAACTTACTGCTGGTGACTGTTCAGTCATCACCCCCTTACCCTCCCCCTGCCTGACGACTACTCCAACCACCACAATCATCACTACTCCTGACGATACAGACGTCACCCCCTCACCCCCTGCCACAGCTACTGATTCACACCTCCCTTGGGAAGTTAACACAGTCCGCCCTTCCCCCCTTCCACCTATCATCACTGCAGACCAGGTCAGAGGTGAACTGAAGAAAATTCGTACCAGGAAATCAGCGGGTCCGGATAAAGTATGTTCAAGACTACTGAAGTCCTGCGCTGCTGAACTAGGTGAACCACTTCAGCACATCTTCAACATGAGTCTGCGACTAGGAAGGGTCCCAACACTCTGGAAGACATCGTGTCTTATCCCTGTGCCCAAAAAGAGGTGTCCGAATGCGCTAAATGACTTTAGACCAATTGCGCTCACCTCGCACATCAGTAAGACCATGGAGCGTCTGCTACTCCGCCTCCTCAGACCCCAAGTACAACACACTGTAGATCCACTACAGTTTGCCTACCTGGAAAAGGTGGGGGTTGAGGATGCCATCACATACCTTCTTCACAGAACCCACTCTCATCTGGACAAGGGATGCAGCGCTGTAAGAATAATGTTTTTTGACTTTTCCAGCGCCTTTAACACCATACAGCTTCTCTTACTCAGAGACAAGCTGACTGGAATGCAAGTGGACCCACACCTTGTAACCTGGATCACTGACTACCTCACTAACACACCAAAATATGTTAGACTGAAGGACTGTACATCAGAGTCAGTGGTCAGCAGCACAGGAGTACCACAGGGGACTGTACTTTCCCCCTTCCTCTTCACACTCTACACATCGGACTTCAGCTACAACTCTGAGACCTGCCACATGCAGAAGTTTTCAGATTACACAGCTATTGTGGGATGTGTCAGGGATGGCCAGGAAGAGGAGTACAGGAACCTGGTGAAAGACTTTGCTGTGTGGTGCAGGGTGAACCATTTGCAGCTAAATGCATCCAAGACAAAGGAGATGGTAGTGGACTTTAGTAGGTCAGGGCAACCCTCACAGCCAATGTCAATCAAGGGGAGTGATGTGGTGGTGGTCAAGACCTACAAATTCCTAGGGGTGCATCTGGATGACAAACTGGACTGGTCAGCTAACACAGACATCTTGTACAGGAAAGGACAGAGCCGGCTCTACTTCCTAAGAAGGCTGAGGTCCTTTAACATCTGCAGGAAACTTCTCCACATGTTTTATTAGTCTGTGGTTGCCAGTGTCCTTTTCTATGCTGTGCTGTGCTGGGGTGGCAGTATTAAGAAGAAGGATGAAGCACAGCTGGACAAACTGATCAGCCGTGCTGGGGCAGTGGTCGGCATTGAACTGGAATCTCTGGTGACTGTGGCTGAAAGGAGGACACTAAGCAAACTTCACTCCATCATGGACAATGTGAACCACCCCCTGCACACTGTTGTTATAAAACAGCGGAGTATGTTCAGTTACAGACTGCTGTCACTGAGCTGCTCCACGGACAGATTAAAAAGGTCATTCGTCCCCAGAGCCATTATTACCCAACAGATACACTGAGTGGAGTTATATGAGGTACAGCTGGTATCATCATAGTGTGGGTGATGTACCAGCTGTACCTCATATAACTCCACTCAGTGTTATCATCATAGTGTGGGTGATGTACCAGCTGTACCTCATATAACTCCACTCAGTGTTATCATCATAGTGTGGGTGATGTACCAGCTGTACCTCATATAACTCCACTCAGTGTTATCATCATAGTGTGGGTGGTGTACCAGCTGTACCTCATATAACTCCACTCAGTGTTATCATCATAGTGTGGGTGGTGTACCAGCTGTACCTCATATAACTCCACTCAGTGTTACCATCATAGTGTGTGTGATGTACCAGCTGTACCTCATATAACTCCTCTCAGTGTTATCATCATAGTGTGGGTGGTGTACCAGCTGTACCTCATATAACTCCACTCAGTGTTATCATCATAGTGTGGGTGATGTACCAGCTGTACCTCATATAACTCCACTCAGTGTTATCATCATAGTGTGGGTGATGTACCAGCTGTACCTCATATAACTCCACTCAGTGTTACCATCATAGTGTGGGTGGTGTACCAGCTGTACCTCATATAACTCCACTCAGTGTTATCATCATAGTGTGGGTGGTGTACCAGCTGTACCTCATATAACTCCACTCAGTGTTATCATCATAGTGTGGGTGATGTACCAGCTTTACCTCATATAACTCCACTCAGTGTTATCATCATAGTGTGGGTGGTGTACCAGCTTTACCTCATATAACTCCTCTCAGTGTTATCATCATAGTGTGGGTGATGTACCAGCTGTACCTCATATAACTCCACTCAGTGTTATCATCATAGTGTGGGTGGTGTACCAGCTTTACCTCATATAACTCCTCTCAGTGTTATCATCATAGTGTGGGTGATGTACCAGCTGTACCTCATATAACTCCACTCAGTGTTATCATCATAGTGTGGGTGATGTACCAGCTTTACCTCATATAACTCCACTCAGTGTTATCATCATAGTGTGGGTGGTGTACCAGCTTTACCTCATATAACTCCTCTCAGTGTTATCATCATAGTGTGGGTGATGTACCAGCTTTACCTCATATAACTCCACTCAGTGTTATCATCATAGTGTGGGTGGTGTACCAGCTTTACCTCATATAACTCCTCTCAGTGTTATCATCATAGTGTGGGTGATGTACCAGCTGTACCTCATATAACTCCACTCAGTGTTATCATCATAGTGTGGGTGGTGTACCAGCTTTACCTCATATAACTCCACTCAGTGTTATCATCATAGTGTGGGTGGTGTACCAGCTTTACCTCATATAACTCCTCTCAGTGTTATCATCATAGTGTGGGTGATGTACCAGCTGTACCTCATATAACTCCACTCAGTGTTATCATCATAGTGTGGGTGATGTACCAGCTGTACCTCATATAACTCCACTCAAGTGTTATCATCATAGTGTGGGTGATGTACCAGCTGTACCTCATATAACTCCACTCAGTGTTATCATCATAGTGTGGGTGATGTACCAGCTGTACCTCATATAACTCCACTCAGTGTTATCATCATAGTGTGGGTGATGTACCAGCTGTACCTCATATAACTCCACTCAGTGTTATCATCATAGTGTGAGTGATGTACCAGCTTTACCTCATATAACTCCTCTCAGTGTTATCATCATAGTGTGGGTGATGTACCAGCTGTACCTCATATAACTCCACTCAAGTGTTATCATCATAGTGTGGGTGTACCAGCTGTACCTCATATAACTCCACTCAAGTGTTATCATCATAGTGTGGGTGATGTACCAGCTGTACCTCATATAACTCCACTCAGTGTTATCATCATAGTGTGGGTGATGTACCAGCTGTACCTCATATAACTCCACTCAGTGTTATCATCATAGTGTGGGTGATGTACCAGCTGTACCTCGTATAACTCCACTCAGTGTTATCATCATAGTGTGGGTGATGTACCAGCTGTACCTCATATAACTCCACTCAGTGTTATCATCATAGTGTGGGTGATGTACCAGCTGTACCTCATATAACTCCACTCAGTGTTATCATCATAGTGTGGGTGATGTACCAGCTGTACCTCATATAACTCCACTCAGTGTTATCATCATAGTGTGGGTGATGTACCAGCTGTACCTCATATAACTCCACTCAGTGTTATCATCATAGTGTGGGTGATGTACCAGCTGTACCTCATATAACTCCACTCAGTGTTATCATCATAGTGTGGGTGATGTACCAGCTGTACCTCATATAACTCCACTCAGTGTTATCATCATAGTGTGGGTGATGTACCAGCTGTACCTCATATAACTCCACTCAGTGTTATCATCATAGTGTGGGTGATGTACCAGCTGTACCTCATATAACTCCACTCAGTGTTATCATCATAGTGTGGGTGATGTACCAGCTGTACCTCATATAACTCCACTCAGTGTTACCATCATAGTGTGGGTGATGTACCAGCTGTACCTCATATAACTCCACTCAGTGTTATCATCATAGTGTGGGTGATGTACCAGCTGTACCTCATATAACTCCACTCAGTGTTACCATCATAGTGTGGGTGATGTACCAGCTGTACCTCATATAACTCCACTCAGTGTTATCATCATAGTGTGGGTGATGTACCAGCTGTACCTCATATAACTCCACTCAGTGTTATCATCATAGTGTGGGTGATGTACCGGCTGTACCTCATATAACTCCACTCAGTGTTACCATCATAGTGTGGGTGGTGTACCAGCTGTACCTCATATAACTCCACTCAGTGTTATCATCATAGTGTGGGTGGTGTACCAGCTGTACCTCATATAACTCCACTCAGTGTTATCATCATAGTGTGGGTGGTGTACCAGCTGTACCTCATATAACTCCACTCAGTGTTATCATCATAGTGTGGGTGATGTACCAGCTGTACCTCATATGTACCTAAGAGTAGGGCTGGGCGATATATCGAGATTTTATAAAATATCGATATATTTTCATACGCGATATAAGATAAGACAATATCGCGTATATCGATATAGATGTTGTGTTCCAGTTAGATCCGACAGTTCGTCTTTCTCTTCTCCCAGTTTGTCTCTGCACATGTTCACCTGCCCCGCCTCTCTCCCTCACTGAACACAACTCGCCCCGCCCCTCTCCCTCACTGCCCCGCCCCTCTCCCTCACTGAACACAACTCGCCCCTCCCCACCGCTTCACCAGTAAGTCCTACAGGCAGCGATAGCATGGAGACGGATAAAGACGTGACAGAAGCTATCGAAGAGGAGCTGCTTAGTAAAAAGAATAATAATGGCTCTTTTTGGAATTATTTGGAGATGGTTCGAATTCAAAGTGTCAGATGAGCAGCAGAATAATGTTTTCTGTAGAGAACGCCGAAAACAAGTCCAGACAAAAGGTTCCAGCTCCGTTTACCTTCATTCGTTTTTCACTTCAAATCCCAAAGTTAAAAAACAAGAAAATGAGTCGTTATTCGTTTCAAAAACCAACACAAGCGCATGCACGTATTTACTTCACATTAAGTGTTGAGAAAGTAATAATAACGTAACGGTGCATCTCCTGTTGTTCTGACTTGTGTTTGTATATGTGATGTGCATGTATAGATATTTGCTCTATCTGTAAAAACAAACATTATGGGGAGTGATTTCTGTACTGGATGTTGTACGTGGTCGTGTTAGTTTATACTGGACGATCGCCCGACGTCCGAAACGTCATTTATTTATTTATCTTCTATTATAGTATTTCTTGTTGTCGGCTAATAAACAACCAAACATTATTAAATTGCATGAACTAACTCTGCAGTAAACAAGGAGCTACAGCAATTAAACAACAAATAAAGCTGTTAAATAATAATAAAGTGCATGAAGAAGAACGCTGATTAAAATGCATGAAATGTGGTAATAGTTACACAGTAACATGAACGATTAGTTCTGCCTGTATTACAGAACTGAGTTCTATACAGTAAAAGAAAATATTAATGTAAATGTTAATGTTGTGGCGACATATACATAAAATAATGTATAAAGTCCAAACATGTGGGGGTGGGGTGGGGGGTTAACGAGGGGTTTACTTTAATGGGGTTTTACTTTTAATGTCACACAAGCTCAGCCGGAAACCGTGTCATTCCAACATCTTCCCTACACACTCGCTCCCTGCGCCCTATAGTACACTTAACATTCTTAAAGGGCCAGACAATATATTTGTAATTCACATTACACGACAGGAGATGCCTTAGAAAACAACTTTTTTTTTCTTAGAATAGCTCTTTTTTTTTTTTTAAGGAAAAATAATTCTTGTGTGAAGCTTCCCCAGCATGAATATTAATAAAAGTGCCTGTAAAAAAATTGGAACATGTAGCTTTGTCTCAGAAGTGTCTTTTTGTTATTACCTTATGGGATAAAATAAGGTAGCCCAGCCCTACCTAAGAGTATCACACATCCCACTACTGCTACTACTGCTACCGCTGCTTCTGTTACTGCTGCTGCTGCTATTGCAGCTGCTGCTTCTACTGCTGTTGCTGTTACTACTGCTATTACTGCAGCTGCTAGTTTTACTGCTGCTACTACTACAGCTGCTACTGCTAGAATACCAACTACGATGGAGCACATTTTCTCACCGTATTCCTTCCAGGTTGAGCACTGTGCTTTCTCATGGATCTCATTAGTGTCACATATGGCGTTCTGCTGCAACATCCTGTTTATCTGCAGTTCAGTGAGATGCTGAATGGGCTGTAGATTTTTACTGTCCAAGATAATAATTTGCCACACGATCCTCGGTTCCATCCTGTTCCTTTCAGCAGATCTCATCTCTGTACCAAATAAGCACAACATACATTTATAACAACACTTACCCACAATGTTTAAACAATAATGTAATCCCTTTCATGACTTCATGAGTTTCAAGGTGAACTGGACCCAATGCAACCCTGACCAGCATAAGTGTTTAATGAAAATGAAAATTTGATGATGATTTAAGTAACCCTGCATGTAATTAAAACATCCAATAGAATATTAGCTACCTATATAATCTACAGTTTATAGTTTTTAAACTGCTATATTTATTAGTAAATTGCTTTAATCAGATTTCACCATGTAACAACTTAATAATAATTAAAATAAATTTGCATAGAACAGACGAGTAACAGAAATGTAATCTGTGGATAAAATGATTGAGTTTGTATAGAATAATGAATCTGACAGAATAGTCATACTGACAGTACTGAATACTGAGAGTTAAAAATTACTCACTGTTACTCTTGATGATGTATCTGTTGTCACTTTCTCCTTTTATAATCTTAGTTTTACTGCTTTCACTGTTTTCCTGCTGAAGAAAAGTTATTATTATAATTAACATAATATTTATTATAAACTAAACCTCTTACACTGCTCTACAGTTTCACCTACAGTGTATCACAAAAGTGAGTACACCCCTCACATTTCTGCAAATATTTCATTATATCTTTTCATGGGACAACACTATAGAAATAAAACTTGGATATAACTTAGAGTAGTCAGTGTACAACTTGTATAGCAGTGTAGATTTACTGTCTTCTGAAAATAATTCAACACACAGCCATTAATGTCTAAATAGCTGCAACATAAGTGAGTACACCCCACAGTGAACATGTCCAAATTGTGCCCAAATGTGTCATATTTTGTGTGACCACCATTATTATCCAGCACTGCCTTAACCCTCCTGGGCATGGAATTCACCAGAGCTGCACAGGTTGCTACTGGAATCCTCTTCCACTCCTCCATGATGACATCACGGAGCTGGTGGATGTTAGACACCTTGAACTCCTCCACCTTCCACTTGAGGATGCGCCACAGGTGCTCAATTGGGTTTAGTCCATCACCTTTACCTTCAGCTTCCTCAGCAAGGCAGTTGTCATCTTGGAGGTTGTGTTTGGGGTCGTTATCCTGTTGGAAAACTGCCATGAGGCCCAGTTTTGGAAGGGAGGGGATCATGCTCTGTTTCAGAATGTCACAGTACATGTTGAAATTCATGTTTCCCTCAATGAACTGCAGCTCCCCAGTGCCAGCAACACTCATGCAGCCCAAGACCCTGATGCTACCACCACCATGCTTGACTGTAGGCAAGATACAGTTGTCTTGGTACTTCTCACCAGGGCGCCGCCACACATGCTGGACACCATCTGAGCCAAACAAGTTTATCTTGGTCTCGTCAGACCACAGGGCATTCCAGTAATCCATGTTCTTGGACTGCTTGTTTTCAGCAAACTGTTTGCTGGCTTTCTTGTGCGTCAGCTTCCTTCTGGGATGACGACCATGCAGACCGAGTTGATGCAGTGTGCGGCGTATGGTCTGAGCACTGACAGGCTGACCTCCCACGTCTTCAACCTCTGCAGCAATGCTGGCAGAACTCATGTGTGTATTTTTTAAAGCCAACCTCTGGATATGACGCCGAACACGTGGACTCAACGTCTTTGGTCGACCCTGGCGAAGCCTGTTCCCGAGTGGAACTTGTCCTGGAAAACCGCTGTATGACCTTGGCCACCATGCTGTAGCTCAGTTTCAGAGTGTTAGCAATCTTCTTATAGCCCAGGCCATCTTTGTGGAGAGCAACAATTCTATTTCTCACATCCTCAGAGAGTTCTTTGCCATGAGGTGCCATGTTGAATATCCAGTGGCCAGTATGAGAGAATTGTACCCAAAACACCAAATTTAACAGCCCTGCTCCCCATTTACACCTGGGACTGTTGTATTTTGTAGTAGTATATGTATGAAATAAAGAAATAACTCAGCAGTATTCTGAACGTTAGTTTACTTTACTCGGCCAACTTCATTCTCCTCTCTTACATACTGTTCCTTCTGCCTGATACACACTGACATCTACTGGCAGGAGCAATCACACAACACAACATATTTCCCTTTTGTAGAAAAAGCACATTACTTGCTACTTGAAAGCTGTAAATAACTTTAACACTTATCAGACACATGTATTTAAACATTTGAATGCTATCAAAACTAAACTCTTGAACCTGGTACCTATCATATACATTGACAGTACTGAAACCGAAATAAGTTTTACCTAAACTTTTTTTTTTTTCACATTTACACCACTTCACTTTTCTTTTACATCACATTACCAGCAATTCACCTTCACAGCATTATTTCAACGTATCCCCCTTTAATTAAACACATAGTCCTTCGCCCAGAATGAAACACGACGAACTCTACTTTGTCGGGTTGTGGACTGAGTGATAGGAAGCAAAGATCCAGATGCTTCAGTATCTTGGGGAAGATAATTATCCTCAGGAAAAGTCAATGCTGGTGGATTAGCAGTGGACAAAGGTGTAGGAGCAAGATGAGCAGCATTCCACACTTTCCCATCAGACAACAGGTAAGTAGCTGCACCATGTTTTGCAACCACTTTATAGGGCTGACTGAATTTGGGATGTCCTTTGTTGACCAGTCCAGGTTTTCGAATGCGAACAAAGGAACCCACTTGAATCTTAGGTGAAGAGGCAGCACGGCGTTTGTCTGTATACTCTTTTGCCTTAGTCTGTTTCCTTAGAACAATGAGCTCCCATGGCTTCTGAGCCTTAGGAGGGACCACAGTAGGCAGATCTCGAACATGAAGCGTTGTGTGGATTGAACGACCATGAAGCAGTTCTGCAGGTGAACATGTAGTAATAGCGTGTGGCGTTGCTCTGTATGTGTGCAGAAAGTCAGTGACAAAAGGCTTCCAGGGCTTTCCCTCAATGTTGGCAGTTTGAAGGCAGTCTTTAAAAACCCTATTAAATCGTTCTATTTCCCCATTTGCTTGAGGATAGTACACAGAGCTTCGGCAATGCTTAATATCCCTTATCGCAAGAAAATGTTCAAACTCTGCAGAAACAAATTGTGGACCGTTATCCGTAACAATCTCACGTGGATTTCCTTCACGACTGAACACAGTAGACAGAAATGCGATAACCGTGGAAGAGTTGACCACAGAAGCAAATGCCACCTCTGGCCATCTACTGTAATAGTCAATAAGCGTCACAGCATAGCGGCAATCATGAGCAGCATGGTGAAAAGGACCCACAATGTCAATTGCAACTTTTTCCCAAGCCGCTGTTGGAGTAGGTACTGGTTGGAGCGGAGCAGCATGACATACAGCAGTCTTATCATGTTGAAGGCATGTAGTGCATGCTTTGATGGCAGCTTCCACTTGTACGTCCATACCAGGCCACCAATAGAGATCCCTTAACCGCTGTTTGGTTCTGACAATTCCTTGATGAGTGACATGTGCCAGTTGAATCAATTTAGGTTGTAAATCCGCAGGGACCACTATACGGTGAGTACCGCGAATGATGTACCCATCCTGTACAGTTAGTTCAGATCTGAGGCGAAAAAAGGGCACAAGATTTGAGTCCATGCCTTTAGCAGTACAAGGCCATTTATTTGTAATGTAGGACTTGCTGTTGTTGCTTGTTGTAGCAAGGCACACTGGTCCACCGACTGTTGCAATTCAGCAGCAGTAATGGCAGCAAAGTCAGATACCACTGCAACCATTTCAGGTTCTAGTTCTTGATCATCAGATGCAAAGGGTAACGGCAGACGCGATAAACAGTCGGCAGTATAGTTTTCTGTTCCTGGCTTGTAAACAATGTCGTAATTGAAGCATAGTAAGCGTGCAGACCATCTAGCAATTCTCATTCCTGCTCTTCCCAGGCCTTTCGTAGACAGCAAGGTCGTTAGAGGACTATGGTCTGTTTGCAGAGTAAACCGCCGACCCCAGAGATAGGTGTGCCATTTCTCTGTAGCCCAAACACATGCCAAGGCCTCTTTCTCAGTAGCAGAGTATTTTCTTTCACACTCAGATAATGTCCTTGAAGCAAAGGCAACTGTTCTTTCAGTGTCTCCATGCCATTGTGTAAGCATGGCACCTAAACCGTAGTCTGAGGCATCAGTAGTGACAGTAGTTGAGCAGGAAGGATCGAACAAGGCAAAGGCAGGACTAGAAGCAATAAACTGTTTAACACGGTTGAAATTAGTGTTTGCATCATCCGTCCAAGAAAATCCAGTAGACTTTCGCAGTAAAGCACGGAGAGGTTCCACCAAAGTAGCATACTTAGGAATAAATTTGGAGTACCATCCGGTCAGTCCAAGGAAGGAGCGCAATGCATGTGCGTCACGTGGCGGTGGAGCTTGAGTCACAGCAAGTACATGTTCCGGGTCTGGTCGCAGACCTGCAGCCGAAATAACATGGCCCAAAAAAGGAAGCTCAGTTTTACTGAAAGAGCATTTGTCCTTGTTAAGTTTAAGACCACGGTCTTGCAGGCGTTGTAAGACAGCAGTGAGTCTCCTCTCATGTGTCTCAGGCATGTCACCATAAACAATAATGTCATCCAGGTAACACTGGACACCATTCAGACCGGACAAGATCTGTGACATAATTCTTTGGAAAGCACTAGGAGCTGAGGCCAAACCATAAGGAACCCTAGTAAAACGAAACAGTCCATCATGCGTAATAAAGGCCGTCAGGTCCCTACTATCCTCATGCAGAGTTACTTGGTGGTACGCATTCTGCAAGTCAATAGTTGAAAACACTGCTGACCCTCTAAGCTCGGCAAAAACTTATTCAATATGTGGTAAAGGATGGCTATCAATCACAACAGCCTTATTTGGTTCTCTCAGATCAACACACAGTCTAATTCCTCCAGACTTCTTATGAATAACCACTAGGGGTGAAACCCATTCAGAGGAGTCCACTTTTTCAATTATGCCTTCCGATTCCAGTCTTTTTAACTCATGTGAGACTGCATCACGCACAGCAAATGGCAGTCTGCGCAGCTTTTGTTGCACAGGTAACACATCTAAGCGCAATTTGACTTTGTGTACAAATCCTGCAGCTACACCACAGGCATCAGTTAAATAAACAGCAGCAGGACATGTAGTGGTAGAAGTCTTAACACATCCATTCTGTATTTCAAGTTGCAAAGCGATGAAAAGATCCATACCAAGAATTGGAGTACCCTGCTGTACGATGTAGAAGTCCAACTGTGTACAGCAAGCATGACACGACACATTAAGGGCGATGCATCCCAGGACAGGAATCTGTTTCTTCATGTATGTCATCAGACGAACTTTGGGTGCAGTAAGAGGCAGAGGAGAAAAGTATTTATGGTAAATGTGTTCTGGAAGAATTGAAACAGCAGAACCGGTATCCACAAGCAAGTCTGTTTTAATTGACTGTCCACTATCAGCACACAGAGTAACATTACAGGTGAGAGGCTTCCCTTGTTGTTCTGTAATAGGAGCTGTGATACTCAGGACAGTAAGGTCAGGTACGGTCACCTCTTGTACATTACATGCATTCACTGACCCTCGACAAACCCTTGCAAAGTGACCAATTTTTGCACACTTTTTACATTTAGCTTGTTTTGCGGGGCATTTCGGGTAGTTTGCTATGTGCAAGGTTGAACCACAACGGTAACATGTCTTACCCTGTGCGGTTTGATGAGAACCAGCAAGTGTATATTGCTTATTTGTAGCATCCGTTTGATGATATCTACAGGGCTTGGCAGGACCATGAGCATGGACATTTGACCGCAACATCAGTAGTGCACGTCATTGCTTTAGCTTCAGTGACTGCAGACTCAATTTGTTCAGCAATAGTAATTGTCTTTTGCAAAGTAAGATCAGTTTCCAGGAGCAAACGCTCACGAATGCGAGGGTTGCACGTTTTCTCTACAATCTGATCCCGAATCATGTCATCAGCAAGTGCACCAAATTCACAGTTTACAAGAAGACCACGTAGTGCAGCCGCAAAATGTACAACAGACTCACCGGACCTCTGAGCACGTTGGCGGAATTTATTACGTTCAGCAACCACGTTAATTTTTGGCACAAAAAACGCCTTCAGTGCATTTAAAGCAGCCTCGTAGGTATCACTCTCCACTTCCAAAGTGTAGAATATACGTTGACCTTCAGTGCCTAAGCAGTGGATCAGCAGAGCTTGTTTTCTCTTATCCGGAACGTTGTCTGGGCAGTTAGCCAGAATGTAGTTATCGAACATACGAATCCAGAAATTGAACGCCATTGCAGGCTCACCTGGGCATTCCAGAAATTCAGGTGGCGGTGGAAGTCCGAGTAAAGCCATCCTCGTCGCCAATATGTTGTATTTTGTAGTAGTATATGTATGAAATAAAGAAATAACTCAGCAGTATTCAGAACGTTAGTTTACTTTACTCAGCCGACTTCATTCTCCTCTCTTACATACTGTTCCTTCTGCCTGATACACACTGACATCTACTGGCAGGAGCAATCACACAACACAACAGGGACCTTGACACATGACACCAGGGAGGGACAACGACACATTTGGGCACAATTTGGACATGTTCACTGTGGGGTGTACTCACTTATGTTGCAGCTATTTAGACATTAATGGCTATGTGTTGAGTTATTTTACACACTGCTATACAAGCTGTACACTGACTACTCTGTTATATCCAAGTTTCATGTCTATAGTGTTGTCCCATGAAAAGATATAATGAAATATTTGCAGAAATGTGAGGGGTGTACTCACTTTTGTGATACACTGTATAATGCATAAACGTATCAAAAAATTACATATTAACATTTAACAACATTTCTCACCGCTCATGAGCTGAGAATGCAGTTCTGAAGGTTGTTTTGGCTAGTTTTGTTCTTGTTGATCAAAAGTGTCGTTCTCTCTGAAACTATGAAGCAAAATCCTCGTATGTGTAACATACCTGGCGAAATAAAGTGATTCTGATTCTAATAAATGAAATGAAGTTGAGCAGCAACACTTTTTCTGTGGGAACCAGAAGTTCTAATCAATTTAAAAGGATTATGGTAATGAGTGGTTAACAACCATCACTGACAGAGGGAATTGGCTTAGACATGAAAGTGAAAATAACACAATTACAACTGAGGTGACAGTTCCGTCTTGTCTGTTCCGTTCTTGTTGATCAAAACTGCCCTTCTCTCTAAAACTTTCTCATGTAGTTTAGCCTACACACACACACACACACACACACACACACACACACACACACACACACACACACACACTTTTCTTGTCTTTATAAAAACTCTGTTTTATTTCAATAAACTAAGGCATTCATACTTTGACTTGGTGTCTGGTCTGGGTGCTTTCCTCGTATGAGATTCAACAAATGATTCTTTTCCTGGTTAAGTTCTAGTCTAGTTTAAGGGACAGGACTTTAAGTGAATTTAAGAAACTACCTAACAAAAACTTCAACAGAACCGCAGCTAAGACTTTAATAAATAAATGTAATAAATGTCAGGGTTAGTAAATGTAATCTGTAGGTTGCAGCTCTGAACAAGACCAATGATAATAAATTCTCTCCATATTTCAGTAAATGACGAGTAAAACACTCACCTTCAGTTCAGTTTGGTCTGAGTTCAGTCTCTACCCGAGCACTGAGGCAGAATATCGAAACTCTGCTTTATTATGAACTCCACCTACCAGACATGTCACGTGTCAGTTTCAGTGTGATTTTCAACATACAGCCTGATAATAAAAGTATTGAAGTGTTGAAAAGGAACGACAACATCACAAAGTGGTAAATGCTTTACTGTCCCAACTTTTTTTTGGAATGTGTTGCAGGCCTGAAATGCAGGAATGGATGTTTATTAATAAATGAAATGAAGTTGAGCAGATAAAAGATGAAATATCTCAGCTTCATCCTGTCTGACATCTAATAAAAGTCAAAGTCAATAAATGGAAGTGAAGCTCTGCTACTTTGAATTGTCTTCTTGTGATGGAAAATTCAAATATAATATTTGAATCTTCTCTGCAGGGCTGATATTTGCATTTCATTGTTTTTCTTTCACATTCTCTCTTTATATTTACAGAATATTGTAGAAAAGTGAATTATTTATTTATTGAATTATGAACACATTGTAAAGGTGACACGTTTATTATTCAATGTTTCACTGTGTTACTATATTAAAATCAGTAAATAAACAATGATTGTTTAATTAAATGTACAGAATAATATTCAGTTTCTTCCCTCTACAGGATGTGTCACTTGTTCTCACTTATAAAATAAAGAAAATACTGAATTTGACCAGGAGTGTCTATAAAATTCCTAGTTATAAACCACATGGACAAATAAATAAAGGCTGTTTTGGTGTGGATGTGAAGTACTGTGTATGGTTGCTATTCCGATTCTTACAGTTTGCTAATAACTCTCATTTTTATAGCTTTTACTGATTTGGGGTTGTATAATTAAGCAATAGAACATGAGAGGGAGTGTGTTATCGCAAATAACACACAACCTCCAGTGTTCTATTGCTTTTATACAACAGTTTTTACAAAATAAAGAATGAAAATAAATCAAAGAAGCCCTGAATTTCATATTAAATATGCTTTAATATTGACAATACCTTCCGCCAAAAAGTAGTTCCACAATGAATATATAGTTTAACTCTACAAAGCAGACATCCCAAGTTGCAAAAACTCATTTCAGGGAGGTAAGAACAACAAGAAGAAAAAGGCAAGAACCTCCGAAGGGAAAAATAAAAATAAAAAACCTCTCGCACACACCAAAGGATTATGGGTGATAACAGAACCTTTAGAAGCTGCTAACTGGACTATTAAGCTAACTGTTTGCGTTACAAACACATTAATGTTCCCTACATAGTGCACTAGATTGTATATCAGATCACCGATTTATGTTCCCTACACAGTGCACTAGATTGTGTATCAGATCATGGATTTATGTTCACTACATAGTGCACTAGACATTATAATAGACAATTGGTTATGTTTCCTACATAGTGCACTAGATTGTGTATCAGATCACCGATTTATGTTCCCTACACAGTGCGCTAGATTGTATATCATATAACGCATTCATGTTCACTACATAGTGCACTAGACAATATATTAGACAATTGGTTATGTTCCCTACACAGTGCACTAGATAGTATAACAGATAACGGATACATGTTCACTACATAGTGCACTAGATTGTATATCAGATAACGGATTCATGTTCACTACATAGTGCACTAGACAATATATTAGACAATTGGTTATGTTCCCTACACAGTGCACTAGATAGTATAACAGATAACTAATTCATGTTCACTACATAGTGCACTAGATTGTATATCAGATAACGGATTCATGTTCACTACATAGTGCACTATACAATATATTAGACAATTGATTTATGTTCCCTACATAGTGCACTAGATTGTGTATCATATAATGGATTTAAAATGCAATCGGGAAAAAAGTGTGTCGCCTGCGTGCGCTTTTGTGTGTATGAAGCTTGTCGTTAATGGCAACGCGTCAGCGGAGTAATACAGTTGTGGTGTGAAAAGGCTGTGCTGTTATCACCAATATCAGCACAGTTAGAACGCTTCTCAACCAATCAGATTGTAAGGTCGGAACTAACTGTTGTATAAGAGCTGATATTTTATGGTCCAAAAGCATTTTCCATAAATTATAGGACAGATATAAAGTTTATTATTTAACACTTTGTCACTTCATTATTTCACTGTAACTAAACACTTTCTATTATTTGATCTGAATCTCTCGTGTTACTGTAAAGGAATCAAAGCTCCAATTTTATCTCCCACATTCAGGTCTAGTCAGAACTTTTACTAGGTAACATAAAACCTTCACTCAGTTTCATTGTTTAGGTGCCACTGTGTTGTTTTATTGGTGTAACTGTAGTAAGTGGGTAAATCTGGGTAAATAAACACAGGATAAATATAAACATGCACCTTTTTACACCTTTTTTTGCTGTTATTTTATTTGTCACTAAGCTTTTGTGTACGTGTCAACAGGCTGGTCAGAGTAAAATGTTCCAAGGTTCCTGTAGTTAATTAATGAAATCTCTTACTGTGGTTTGGTAAAGACTCTGAGGCTCTGTAGGATCTTTTTAGCTCCTTTTTAATTGTAATTTTCAGTTGGTGGCATGGTGTCCAAGGAGAAACTTACAAGTTATAAAGATATGTTCAAAACCTGGAGTAGGTATTTTTGATGATGTAAGTTTTACAGTATGAAGGCATGAGGCCCCTATGGCCCTGGATGCTGGGCGGTATGCAAAGAACGCAGCTAGTAAAGTGTTTTGGTCTCAGTTACGGCCCTGACTAAGCATTCCTCTTATGGGGCGGTACACAAAGAACACAGCCTTATCGAGATCGGGAATGGATCAACCTTGATATGGTGTGTTTTGGCTTTGGTTGTGACCCTGACTCACTTGCAGAAGCATTCCTCTTGTTTTCTAAACTGGGAAGCTGAAATGCACAAACTTTTACCTCACCCAACCTTGATGAAACTTGGCACAACGCTCAGAAAGGGGGAGAGACTGGCCACCTCACCCCCGTTCTTACGTGAAGGTTCTAGTTAACCGTGCCTGAATCACTATATAAAGGTGAAAAGTCACTGGCACTAACAGAAGCTCAGCTGGGACAGTGCACATCGCCCGGCATTTCTGGGTTAAGTTGATCTCCTGCCAGAGCTGAAGGGGCTCCCCCAGCTGATGAGAGGTGGGTAATGATAGCTTAATAAAGGGTGTATATACGCTTTGCAGGTAGTTTTAGGTTGTGTGTGTAACTATTGTGCATTATAATAAAGCGTTTATAATCACCAACCAAGCGTGCCTGCTGTCTGACTTTTGAAAGTGAAAGTGTGAATCTTCCATACTAAAACACAAGTGCTGTTTAACTTTGTTAGGTCCAGTTTCTGATGACTTTTATTTGTCTGCTTTGATTCCTCCTACCAGCTGGGATTTTAAAAAGTATGGCAACACACAAGATTGTATTTTTATACAAGATCAAGTTTTGATCACTTGATAGGTGGTGGTGACAAGTCAAATAAAAACGTTGGTTACAGCAGACAGACAGACAGAAAGACAGAAAGACAGACAGAAACATGGCAGGTAAATGTGAGGGATGAAACGTCCATGTCTGTGTGCAGTATAGAATATTTTAAAGCAGAAATATAAAACTGAATCTGTGAGGTTATGATTTACAATCATTTACTGACTCTGTAACTAAAAGAGTAATTATTATTATTTACTACAAATAAAATAGATGAATAAAAATAATGAGCCGACACGCCCAGTGCTGTTTTCATATTTATAACCTCATGCTAGATAACTTCAGCTGTGTGATGATGAACGTGTGATTGTTGTATTCAGTAGAAGATAAAAGTTCAGAACTGTGGAGTCAGTTTCATAGAAATTAATATTATATTTTAATGTAAGGATTTAATAGCCTACAGATCATATTAATATTAGTTACTGTTTATATTATTATTATCATACAATAACACACAAACACGTCCAATAAAATCACTTTTACAGTCTACAAGATCATTAATACATTACTAAACTGGTTACATCTCATTGAATAAAACCAGCTTTAAAACATATTTTAAATAAAATAGGAGGAAATAGGAAACACAGTAAACTGTAAACAGTAGTAAAACGTATGAAATATTATAAAAGTATCAAGTTATTAGAAGCTTTAACAGAATGATTTAAACTAGTATCAGTGTTTGTTTGTGAGATGATGATTAACATTTGTGATATTCAAACTTTCACCTCCTGCTGCTGCTCCTACTGAAGCACCACAAACCTTCATCAATCCCATCAATCCCACTTCCTGTATCAATCCCACTTCCTACATCAATCCCACTTCCTACATAAACCCCACTTCCTACATCCCAGTTACCACCTAAATATAAGGAATCCACTCAGATTCCTTTATTTTTCTCACTTGATCTCTCGCTACTTGTTGATGTGCATTTTTGGACGTGGTATCATTAAACCCCTAGTCACTTCTCACGTTTGTTTTTTATGACAAAACATAGTTTTGGAGACCAGAGAAGCTCGCCTGTGATTCCAGTTGGAGATAGATGGTGTAGTGTAAAACCCCCCATCACCTGTGAGTCGTGTAGTGTGAACATTTCAGCGACCTGGCAAATCAGAAAGTCGTGTAGTGTAAACTTGGCATAAGCTGTTCAACAGCCAGGTGTATGTTTACATTACATTTACACTGTTATAGTGTGTCAGACATATAAAATAATAATAAAAAATGAATGTTACTGTTTTCTGTTTTGGATTAATTATTTATGTAAACAAAATACACAAATATTTTTAATAATGAAAATATTATGTACTTTGTACACTTATCACATCCGTTCTCTGAACATCTGTACATATTTAAACAAAACCTGTTAATGTAACTCAAATATGCCTAACTGTATTGAATCGAAATGAATTGAATTGAATCGAATCGGAAATTGAATCGAATCGGGACCTTGTGAATCTGCTGCTGGCTGGACATTCTCCCTGAATTCATGCCAGGTTAAGTTCTGTGCTCCATCAAACACTCCATTATTATAAAATCCTCCATTATGCTGCACCATCCTGTCTATCTTCTGCAGAAGTTCAGTGACTTGCTGTCTGTTCTGTGGTTCTGCATTATTAAAGAGGTGAAATCTTCCTCCACACTGATCTAAGACCCTCCTGAGATGTTCATTCCTGCTTCTTTCCTGATGTATTATTTCCTCTCCTCCTACTCCTTCACTGTGGGTGAAAATAATGATCATGTGATCTGTAATCTGTTCACCAAAAACCTCCTGTAAGCGCTTAATTATTTCCTCTTCCTGTTCTGTAAATGCGGTTCAAACCTGAAAACCAGAATGAAAGCATGAACTCCTTGTTGTGAGAGATAAACACTCCTGCACAACTCCATCACTAACTGATCTTGTGTCAAAGAATCCTGGTGTATCAACCACACGTACACGGTTTCCTTCTATCACAGCTTCTGCAAGTTCACAGTGTTCTGTTACAGAGCTTAAAGATCGTTCTGATCTAAATGCATTTCTTCCCAGGATGGTGTTTCCTGTTGCACTCTTCCCAACACCAGTCCTCCCCAGCAGCACGATCCTCCGTTCCTCCTGGTTCATCTCAGCAGATCTGATCTCTGGATCTTTTACTGGATCCTGTTAGTACCACAGAAAACCTCTGTTACACACTAATAACGTCACACACACACACACACAATTTTTAATAAATTATTATTATTATTATTATTATTATTGTTATTATTATTATTATTATTATTATTATTATTATTATTATTATTATTATGTATAATTTATGTAAAATTCACTAATCACCAGTTAAACGTCTCCCCTTAATGAATGAAGACACACATGAGCTACTGTAAAATGACTTGAATAAAAATGGATATAATTTAATAAACTGTGTTTAATTTTAACACTTAATTTATTAGTGTGTTGTTCTACATCAACCTAAAGTACAATAATGAAGCAGAACATTTTCACTCAGCACTAAAACAGTAAAACAGAGTTTAAAGACTCAGGAATGTAACTTCATGCTGCTGTTTAAGTTTTTAACGTCTCTTAACACTTTAGTGATGAAAAGAGTAAAAATAAAGTTGTGCATGTTAGCACTGACCTGCTGTTTGTGTGGGTGTTCTGCTGTTAGCACTTAGCTTCAGTTTGTTAGCACACCAACAGTCATGAAGCTTAAAAGAGGATGATATAAAAAAAAAAAAAATTAAATAAAGATTCAAAACTGGTAACAAACAAACACAAACTAGGAAACGTGTTTCAATTTTATTCCTCAAGTTGAGCTTTCTGTTTCTCCTTCTGAAAGCAGCCTGAACTCCACCTACTGTAACTACTGCTATACATGATGAGAGACGGGCGAAGACACACACACACACACACAGATGTTTCTAACATTTATTTCAAACAGCAGACAAGACACACTAACACACGACCTAAGGTAAGAGGTTACACTGAATAAATTTGATTTTTAATTCTTCATTATTCAGTCCAGTCTGGGATAAAGTGCATTAGTGAGTTGTGGACAGTGCAGATCACCATCATATCTAACAGGAGAACAACATTGTGGGTAAATCAGAGCACGGTGTGTGAACAAAGATCTGACACAGAAAATTCAAGTAGAGTCCAAACTTGTAAAAACATGAACGGTGGACTGAACAAAGAGTTGTGTAACCTGTTTAACTCTTCTGAGTGAGCTGCATGAACCCTGGAGGAGCTCTAAACCTGCTGAAAAGACTTCTTCCTAAAAAACACTAAACTGGAAAACTGATAAGTTAACCCCTTGTGGTCAGTAAATGACGCTAAAAGCTTAATTTAGACAAAAACATTCTAAGTTGCCTCACAAAACAAACTGATCTGATTGTAAAAGTGAACTCTTAATATCACTAACATAATAACAGAACTAAATATAAATACTGATTATATAGATTAAACAGCTCTAATACACAGAAATCAATACAGATGTGATGTAAGCATGCAGTACAGATGTTCTTTAGACTTGTGTACAGGATATTGGTATAACATCATTCCTAACACTACATCTCCACTCACACACAGTATTAATATAGAAACGATACATAAAAGTACTAATACTGCAGCAATCTGATCCTGATTCAGGTCACTGGAATTCCAGATTTGTGTGTGTGTGTGTGTGTGTGTGTGTGTGTGTGTGTGTGTGTGTGTGTGTGGTTAAGAGAAGTAAATTGTCTTTGCTGTGTAAATTGTCTCTGAAGTGAAGGATGCTTGATTTACATACAGAATTGGAGGAAGTAACTGGTCTTTATGTAAGGGTCGCTCCTGGGGCTAGTAAGACTCCGGCCACTAGGGGTCAACAGTGAGCCGGCAATTAGGTCTAAAGCACAACACCTACACAGGTCTATAAAGAGAAGCAAACAGCAGTCAGAACTTGCTGGGTCTTTGTCTCACGCTGAGCAAACACAGGCAGAGGGTATTGTGGGTAGAGGACTGAGAGATTTCACTCTCACCTTCCTTCTCTCTTCTCTCACTTAAGGTTTCTCTCTCTTACAGAAGAAGAAGAAAATAATAAATAAATAAATGGTTTCTTCTTTTAGTTGATCTGGTGTAGTTCTGCTCTTCTGGTGGAGAAGCTTTTGTTAGAATTTCCTCTTTTCCTCATGAAACTGGAGCTGCTCAGTGTTTCCCCTCACAGTCTTTGTTCTCAGTTTCCCCCTCAAACATTCCCCCAAAGCGGGTGGGTTTTTGTATTTCTCTTTGTTTAAAACCTCTCTTGAGTCTATTGCTCTTTAATCCACCTAAGTTAAGGCACCTTCTATAGAGCCTGCTTGGATGAGTGGTATAGTGCTCAGTTAGTAATGGAATGACCTGGGTTCGAGTCCCACTCAGAAAGTCTTTGTTTCTAACTTTAATCATCTGTTTCATGATCAGACCACTAAGCATTTGGTTCTAATTCTAACCAGTCTGGTGGCTCACCCCATAAAGTGTACAGAGGTTCTGGGTTCTAATCCACCACTGGACGAGCACCATTACACGTTATTCTTCTGGTACCAGCCTCTGGTGCCTCTTTACACAGAAAGATTGTAAAAGAAGTTGTGAGAGGAAAGAACAGAGTTGTTCTGTGCTGTGACACTCATGACTTTTGGGGTGATAAATGGGGGATGGTGGAGGTGCAGGATGCTTTTAAGTGTGGGGGAAGAAGCTGGAGCTTCTCTTTGGGGTTGTAAAATGAGATTGAACAGACATGAGGGGCCCTTTGAATGTGTGAGGGCCTCAGGACCAAATAGACAGAATAATTCTGCGACAATAATGTAAGTACAGGAGAGCTGCAGTTACATAGTTTAACCGCTAGATGAAGCTGTAAGAACAATTATTACACTGTAGAGCACATCATGTTTTACTTTCACTTTCTTAATGTTCTTATTCTATACTATTACTTTATCTTATTTAGTTGCTTTGTCATTTAATGTTATTACTAAATGTGTTTATACTTTATCATCTGCATCAACATTTTCATTTTACATTAGAAAGTTAGTTAGATAGATAGATAGATAGATAGATAGATAGATAGATAGATAGATAGATAGATAGATAGATGTACTTTATTTGTCATATATACATATACAGGTGTACAGTACAATGAAATTCTTTTTTCGCATATCCCAGCTTGTTTTAGAAGTTGGGGTCAGAGCGCAGGGTCAGCCCCCTTACGGCGCCCCTGGAGCAGACAGGGTTAAGGGCCTTGCTCAAGGACCCAACAGTGGCAGAGCCTGAATTTGAACCACCAATCTTCCGGTTGATAGCCCAAAGCTCCACCCACTAGGCTCCCACTGTCCCTAAGACGCTCTTTAGCAGACGTTCTTATCCAGAGCGTCTTACAGAAGTGCTTCCATAGTAAACATTTCATTTCTCAACAGTCGAAGAACACAAATCTGCTGAAACCTGTTAGAACCGAAGTGTTTTTTTTTTTTTTTTTTTTGGAAATGGAAGAAAAATGTTAGTAAATAAGTACAAATCAGCTGAAGTGTTCAGTAAAAAGGTGATGAAGGTTGTTTTAAAGACATCAAGAGACTCAGATGTTCTGACAGACAGAGGAAGTTCATTCCACCACTTGGGTGCTAGAACAGAGAAGAGCCTTGATGCTCGTCTTCCTTTAGTCCTGGTTGGAGGATCAAGTCGAGCGAGACTAGTGGCTCGAAGGTTGCTGAGACACTTGTGTCTGAAGGAGGAAATGACAGAATGAGCTGAGTGTCATCTGCATAGGAGTGGTAGGAGAAGCCATGGGAGATTATGACCTTACCCAGAGAGCGGGTGTAGATAGAGAAAAGAAGTGGGCCAAGTACAGAGCCCTGAGGAACACCGGTTGAGAGTGTCCATGGGGGAGATATGGATGCCCTCCATGGCACTTGGTAGGAGCGCCCTTCGAGGTAGGAGGCCATCCATTGCCATGCTGAACCTGTTACTCCAAGGTTGGAGAGAGTGGTCAGGAGAATGCTGTGATTCACTGTGTCGAAGGCTGCAGAGAGGTCAAGAAGAATAAGGACAGATGACAGTTTGGCTGCTTTGGCTGCAGGAAGCTTCTCAGTAACAGCTACAAGTGCTGTTTCCGTAGAATGCGCTGCCTTGAAGCCAGACTGGTACGGATCGTGGAGGTCATTCTGAGTAAGAAAGGCAGATAGTTGGTTATAGACAGCACGTTCAAGAATTTTGGATAGAGAAGAGAGCAGTGAAACAGGTCTGTAGTTGTTAATGTCTGTAGTGTCTAGTGTAGGTTTCTTAAGAAGGGGAATGACCTGAGCCTTCAGATGCATTGCGCAGAAACAGAAGATAATTAAGGGTAGCTGAGAGAAAGTGGAGGAAATCTCCACTCCTACCACAATCTGCTGTCCAGGTCTAGTGAAGCCGGGATGAGTGTGTTGGTGGGTTGAGGGTCAGTTGAAAGTGGGTCAGTCGGAGAGAAGGATTGATTGATTTTGTCAATCTTGTCCTGAAAGAATGTTGCAAAGTCAGTAGCAGTGAGAGAGGTAGATGGGGGAGGAGGAGGAGGGTTCAGAAGAGAGGAAAAGATAGCATGAAGCTTACGTGGGTCAGCAGCAGATTGTTCAAGCTTGGCTTTGTAAAAAGATGTTTTTGCAGCAGTCACGTCAGATGAGAACCTGGACAGCAGATCGTGGTAGGAGTGGAGATCAACACTGAGCTTAGATTTCCTCCACTTTCTCTCAGCTGCCCTTAATTCTCTTCTGTTGCTGCGCAATGCATCTGAAAGCCAAGGAGCAGGGTGAGAAGGTTTTCCTCATTTGAGGGTAAGAGGACAGAGCTGATCGAGGGATGTTGAAAGAGAAGAGAGTAGAGTATTAGTTGCAGAGTTGAGTGGAAGGGTAGCAAGCATGTCAGGGTTAGGTAGTGAAGTTAGGATGTTGGAGAGCAGCAAGGAGGAAGATAAAGAGTGAAGATTGGGGCGTGTTGTAAGGGTGGTTGGAGGTAGAAAGAGTTGGGAGATAGAGAGAGAAGGACACAAAGTGATGGTCAGAGAGGTGAAGTGGGGTGACAGTGAGGTCCAGAACAGAAGCTGGACGGCTGAAGACCAGGTCCAGAAGATTGCCTCCTTTGTGTGTCGGAGGGCTGTGGTTAAAGAGGTCGAAAGATGAAAGAAGAGGAAGAAGACAGGAGGACTGAAGTGTAGGGAGATTAAAGTCACCAAGAAGAGTCAGAGGAGTTCCATCTGAAGGGAAGAAACTCAGAAGAACATCCAGCTCTTCTATGAAGTCTCCCAGTGCGCCAGGTGGTCTGTAGATGACAATGATATGAAGAGTAATCGGAAAAGTAACAGTAATAGCATGAAATTCAAAGGATGAAATGTTAAGGTGAGAAACATTCACAGTAGTGAATTGCCATTTCCTGGTCAGGAGCAAACCTGTACCACCACCCCTGCCAGATCCTCTCGGTGTATGAGAGAAGGTGTAGGCAGAAAATAAGGCTGCTGGTGTTGCTGAGTTCTCGGTGGTGATCCACGTCTCAGTCAGTGCCAGGAAGTCAAGGCTGTGAGAAAGTGCAAAAGCTGAGATGAAGTTAGCTTTTTGGACGGCTGATTGACAGTTCCAGACCCCACCTACCACCACTGTTTGAGACTGTTGCAACAGTTTGGGGTAGATGAGGTTGCTGGCGTTGCTGCTCCTGTAATGTGACTTCTGATGTCTGCAGGGTCTGTGAGATATGAGCACAGGAATAATTGAGTAGCACATGCTGAGAAAAGTTTGGTAAATGAAACAATGTCAGAGACTGATAGTACTTACCCAAAGTCAGTTTAGTTTAAATTAGTAGTAAAAGTTAGATAGCAAAACACAGATTAATGCAGCAACATACTAGCTTTAGTTTCTTACAAATAGATAAATTCTAGCACAGTTAAGCATGTTAATAGTCAAAGTTACAGAGATAGATTCTAAAACAAGTTACAGCAAAGAATTTACTTCAACCAGAAGCCTACCTTACTCAGGAATACAAATGAACACAATGGAAGACACAAGCACTCCATTACATAGTATTTACTCCATAGTAAATACAGTCCAGTGAACAAGTAATTGCCTCCTTTTTCTGACTTCTTCTATTTGTGCTTATTTATCATATTAAAAAATGTATGCTCTTTAAACTACAACCCCAAGCCCAAGTTTGGACAGCATGGAAAATGTAAATAATAAAAAAAACACAGAGTTTCTTACACTGACTTTGACTTTTATTTGATGTCAGACAGGATGAAGCTGAAATATTTAATCTTTTATCTGCTCAACTTCATTTCATTTATTAATAAACATCCATTGAAGGCAGCATATGTTGCATATTTCTTCCAAAAAAGACCTGGAATGCTGATTCATCTGACCACAACACAAGTTTCCACTGTGTGAGGGTCCATCCTAGATGCCTCCGAGCCCAAGGAAGTCGACGCCACTTCTGGACATGGTTAACATAAGTCTTCTTTTTTGCACAGTAAAGTGTTAAGTATGATTTGTGCAGTAACTCTGTATTGTAGAGCTGATAAAGGTTTGATAAACTAATCCCTCACCCATGTGCTTTTATCAGCTATAGTGTTGAGTGGAGGTTCTTGATGCGGCGCCTTCTGAGGGCCCTAAATTGCCCTGTCCCAACTTTGTTTGGAATGTGCTGCAGGTCTGAAATGCAGGAATAGATGTTTATTAATAAATGAAATGAAGTTGAGCAGATAAAAGATGAAAGTCAAAGTCAGTGTAAGAAACTCTGTGTTTTTATTATTTACATTTTCCATCCTGTTCCAACTTTGTCTGATTTGGGGTTGTATAATCACAAACTGCAGCTTTTCATTCACCATTCATTACAGTTATTTTTTTTTCAAACCCAATTATCACCCATGTGAAAAAGTAATCAACCCCCTGAACTTAAACTGGTGTTTCCACCCTTGGCAGTAACAGGTACAATCTAACATTTGTGATCATTTGTGATGCTGTGGAGGAATTCTGGCCTACTCTTATTGCCGTTTCTTCTTAACATGAACTGTCTGTTTAGATCTTCCCTCAGAATCTCACAGTGATTAAAGTCAGGACTGTAACTCAGCCCCTCCAAACCTATAATGTAGTTTTTTTGAGCCTTTCAGAGGTGGACTTGCTTGAGTGCTTCGGATCTTCATCAGTCTGCTGCAGAACCCAAATGCACCTGATCTTTAAGACAAACTAACAGGCGGACATTCTCCTTCAGGATGTTCTGGACGAGAAGAGAATTCATGGTTCCATTTATGATAGTTATGACAAGTTGTCCAGATACTGCAGAAGCAAGCAGCCCCAGACCATCACACTACCACCACCACACTTGACTGTGGGTATGATGCTCGCATGGTTGAATGGTAGCTTTACACTGTGTTCCAAAAAGTTCCATCTAAAAGCATTGATGGTCATCTAGTTTTTTGGCAAATGAAAGATGAGCTTTTGTATTCTTTTTGGTCATCAATGGTTTGCGCCTTGCAGCTCTCCCACTGATACATTTATTTTGCCCAGTGTCTTTATTATTGTGGAATCATATAGGTGATGGTGAGGCCTGCAGTTCTTTAGATGTTCCTCTGGGTTCTTTTGTGATTTTTTTTTTATCACAAATCATCACTTCTTTCTTGGTAACATTTTTGAGGGCCAGCCACTTACTGCAACTAATTAGCCCAGAGAGAGATGGCAGTAAATTCACTTTTCTACAAACTTTTGTAACTATAAAGAAAAACAATCTCAGCCCTGCAGAGAAGATGTAAATATCACATTTGAATTTTCCATCATGAGACAACAATGTAAAGCAGCAGAGCTCCACTCCCTACAATGTTTTACCTCCCAACTCCCAAAATATTTACATGTTCAGGTAAAACTTTTACAACCCCAAATCAGAAAAAGTTGAGACAGGATGGATAATGTAAATAATAATAAAAACACAGAGTTTCCTACATTAATTTTTACTTTTATTTGATGTCAGACAGGATGAAGCTGAGATATTTCATCTTTTATCTGCTCAACTTCATTTCATTCATTAATAAACATCCATTCCTGCATTTCAGACCTGCAACACATTCCAAAAAAAGTTGGGACGGGGGAGATTTAGAGCTAGTAATGAGGTGATAAACTAAATAATGATGTGATGTTAAACAGGTGATGTGAACAGGTGATTGTAATCATGGTTTGGTACAAAAGCAGCATCAAGGAAAGGCTGAGAGTCTCTGATGAGTAAAGATGATCAGAGGATCCAGTTTGTTCACAAATGTGTGAGAAAAAGATTGAAATGTTTAAAACAATGAACCTCAAAGAAAGATTGGAAGGGAATTGCATGTTCTCCCTCTACAGTGCAGAATATCATTAAACCATTCAAGGAATCAGGAGGAATTTCAGTGTGTAAAGGTGGAGGGTGCAGCTTAATCTGAACGCTTGTGATCTTCCATCCCTCAGACGCCATCAAGAACCTCCACTCAACACTAGCTGATATAAGCACATGGGTGAGGGATTAGTTTATCAAACCTTTATCAGCTCTACAATACAGAGTTACTGCACACATGATACTTAACACTTTACTGTGTAAAAAAGAAGCCTTATGTTAACCATGTCTAGAAGCGGCATCCACTTCTCTGGGCTCGGAGACATCTAGGATGGACCATCACACAGTGGAAACGTCGTGAACGCTGTATGATCTGGACCAAAGACAAAAATGATCAAGACTGTTATCAACAACACGTCCCAACTTTTTTTTGATTTGGGGTTGTATATGGGCTGAATTTTTCATAAATGATAGAACAGATATAAAGTTTATTATTGAGCTCTTTCAGTCATTGTATTATTTCACTGTAACTAAACACTTTCTATCATTTGATCTGAATCTCTCGTGTTACTGTTATGGAATCTAAGCTCCACTTTTATCTCCCACTGTCAGGTCTAGTCAGAACTTTTACTAGGTAACATCAAAACCTTCACTCAGTTTTATTGTTTAGGTGTCACTGTGTTGTTTTATTGGTGTAACTGTAGTAAGTGGGTAAATCTGGGTAAATAAACACAGGATAAATATAAACATGCAGCTTTTTACACCTTCTTTTGCTGTTATTTTATTTGTCACTAAGCTTTTGTGTACGTGTCAGCAGGCTGGTCAGAGTAAAATGTTCCAAGGTTCCTCTAGTATGAAATCTCTTACTGTGGTTTGGTAAAGACTCTGAGGCTCTGTAATCCTTTAAAGAGTAATATTTGATCTATTAATTGTAATTTTTACTTGGTGACACAGTGTCCAAGGAGAAACTTATAGGTGCTGTTTGATTTTGTTAGGTCCAGTTTCTGATGACTTTAACTTTTCTGCTTTGATTCCTCCTACCAGCTGGGATTTTAAAAAGTATGGCAACACACAAGATTTATTTTCATACAAGATCAAGTTTAATTACAAGAACAAAGTGTGTAAATAAAGTAAAAGTAAGTGGTGGTGACAAGTCAAATAAAAATGTTGGTTACAGCAGACAGAAGAAGTGGATTGCTAGACTGCAGTAACAGACACTAACACACAAACACGGCCAATATAATTAATTCTACTGTCTTCAGATCTTTAATGAATTAATAAAAGGGTTCACTTTCATTTTATTAAATAAAACCATCGTTAAAATAATGATATTATAAATAAAGATGCAGAAAACAAGAAACATTCTCATGTAAGCAGTAAAACAAATGATTAAATAATTGTCAGGTTAAAGTGTGATTAAAAGCTTCAACAAAATAAGTATTTAAACAAGTAATAATGTTTCTGTGTTAGTATGACAGTTTATATTTGTAATATTTAATAATATATTTATCAATGTTTTTCACCTCCTGTTGCTGCTCCCAGTGAAGCACCACAAACCACTTCCTTCATGAATTCCCGTTACCTCCTAAAAATACCAATATAATAACTACTGCTACTGCAATCAGCACACCTACAGAGTCAGTCCCCACTTCAGCTACAACACCAGCAGCACTGTTAAATAATGACTTTTTTTTCTCCCAGAATTCCCACCAGTTTAAGCTCTGTGCTTCCTCATACATCTTATTAGTATAAAATCTTCCTTCATTCTGCTGCACCATCCTGTCTATCTTCTGCAGAAGTTCAGTGACCTGCTGTCTGTTCTGTGGTTCTGCATTATTAAAGAGGTGAAATCTTCCTCCACACTGATCTAACACCCTTCTGAGATGTTCATTTCTGTCTCTTTCCTGATTTATTTCTTCCTCTCTTACACCCTCAGCATGAGTAAACAAAATGATCACAAAATTTGTAACCTGTTCACCAAAAACCTCCTGTAACTTATTAATTATTTCTACTTCCTGTTTTGTGAAATTATCAAATCTGAAAACCAGAATGAGAGCATGAACTCCTGGTTGTGATTGGTAAACAGTCCTGCCCAACTCCATCGCTAACTGATCTCGTGGCAGTTTTGTGTAGAAGAATCCTGGTGTATCAACCACACGTACACGGTTTCCTTCTATCACAGCTTCTACACGTTCACTGTGTTCTGTTACAGAGTAAAAAGATCTTTGTAATCTGAAAGCATTTCTTCCCAGGATGGTGTTTCCTGTTGCACTCTTCCCAACACCAGTCCTCCCCAGCAGCACGATCCTCCATTCCTCCTGGTCCATTTCAGCAGATCTGATCTCTGGATCGCTTACTGGATCTGTTAGTACAACAGAAAACCAGTTACACACTTATAACTCCACACACACACAATTTAATATATTATTATAACATAATTTTGGGGATAAATTTCACTAATCACCACTTAAATGGGACTTTTTAATTATAAAAATGGATATAATTTAATAAACTGTGTTTAATTTAAACAGAATTTATTAGTTTATTGTTCTACATCAACCTAAAGTACAATAATGAATCAGAACATTTTCACTCAGCACTAAAACAGTAAAACAGAGTTTATAGACTCAGGAATGTAACTTCATGCTGCTGTTTAAGTTTTTAACATCTCTTAACACTTTAGTGATTAATAAAGTTAAAATAATGTTGTGTATGTTTGGTTGTTTGGTTTGGTTTGGTTGTTATGCTGTTAGCACTTAGCCTCAGTTTGTTAGCACAGCAACAGTCATGCACAATATTAATAAAATAAAAGATTTAAAAGTGGTAACAAACACAAACAAACACACGTGTACATCCATCAGACCAGTATAGCGTTAATATATTTACATTAATGACAGAATATAAAGATATGAAAAGTAAAACACATTTACAAAGACTTGGAGCATTTTGGCTTTTTAGCGTTTAATATAAAGTAATAAAAACTGAACTACCACCGTATATATTATTATTTATGTGCTTTATATGTTTACATGTAATATTTATTCTTAGTTTTATATTACAAACTGTAAAACTGAATTTATTTAGGATTAAAACTCAATATCATTTTTATTATTAATGTTAATTCCTCTGCATCTCCATTTCTTTTATTTATACTTATATATGTATAAATGCATACAATTATATCTAAATATATAAAACATATATCTTTATTTCATTAGAATAAAGAAAATAAAAAAATTATGTGATACATAAACTAGATAAACGTTTTTCCTCTACTCCTCAAGTGCATCATGGTTATATAATGTATATAATGTATATAATACAATAATGTGTTTGTGTTTGTAAATTACATTTAAAGTAAAAGCTTAACAGCTACAGTTTTAAATAAAGGTAAATGTCAAATAAAATGTGATATAAATTTACTCACCTCTGATTGAGTTGTGTAGTTCAAGCTGTAGCCTAGTGACTAGTTATCCAAAGGTTGCTGGTTCAAGCCCCACCACTGCTAGGTTGCTGCTGTTGGGCCCTAGATAAAGGTGTCTGCTAAATGCCGAAAATGTAGTAAAATTTTCTGTTTCTCCTTCTGAAATTAGCCTGAACTCCACCTACTGTAACCACTGACTATACATGACGAGAGACGGGCGGAGACACACACACACACACATATGTTTCTAACATTTATTTCAAACAATAGACAACTAACACACGACCTAAGCTAAATGCTAATGTTAATCTAAACACACACAACATGACTAAACTATTCTGAACAGGTACAAGACTAAACAAGACTTCTAACCAAGGAGTGTGACTGGAAATGTTATATTTTATTAGTTATTTGCATTAAACTCATAAGTTTTTGCTTTCTTATTTAATTAGCAGGGTAGAAGAGACTTTTTTGAAGGTTTCAGAATTCCAAAGACTGATACACACACACACACACACACACCCACACACACACACACACACACACCCACACACACACACACACCCACCCACACACACCCACAAAACTGTGTTCACAACAAACTGACCGTTCTTGTAAAATGATAAACAAGTTTGGTGTGGAAAGTCGGCCTTGAACTAGATTACTGAGCCAGTGTTGCCAACTCCTCAGTAAGGAAAGCTGCTATTGGCTGTCCTAAAAGTCGCTAAATGACATCATCACCTAATTTGCATAAGGGTTGGTGCATGTGGATAGGTATATCTCTTATTATAAACAGTGATAGAACATCTCAATAGATTTATATTATTATGAGTTATAGGAAGCAGATCTCGATAGATCCATTGATCTGTATCTCAGCCATTTATCTTAAAATTATTTATTAGGATTTTAATTACATTCTATATGAGCCAGTATACAAAACTTTTTGTAGTAAATAATATGCTAAGCCTCTATGAGGAACATCTTCTAAGGTTTTGCCTCCATGATTTATCTTACGCTGTTGGATATAATCCCAGTATGGGAACTATAGATCAAACAGATTTTATCTATAGCTACAAAAAACATGGAATAAGGAACAAATAATTAGAACTGAACTGACAAGCGAAAAGCAACAAAAACTAAGTACAAGATAAGGTAATAAATGCTGAACATATTCACTCAGTAATAAACTTTATTACACACAACCTTTACTGTACTAAATAAACTGCTAAGAAAGCATTTTGTGTTGTCGTAATGTTTTTTTTTTTTTTAACATTCTTTTTATTAAGGTTTTGCAGTACATGTGACAAAGACAGGACAAAACCGTCCTTTTGTAGAGAAGAAATCCAAGATGGCCGCCAAGCCACACTTGTGTGTTACACTTGTGTGAATCTCAGTGAATCTCAGTGAATGCGATTTTAAAAATGTAGGGTTTTATGTGATTTTTTATGTTATTTTTTACTTTTCAAGAATAAGACAAGACATCTCCTTCATATCGGGATTATTTTGATGATTTTTTTAATCTGAATTTTGAATCTGAACTCTATCCTGGATTATTTGACTAACTGAAATCTGTCTGCTGGAGCATTATATATAAGTGAACAAGTCAGCTGGACATTGCATAGATATTGTGTTTGAAGACTAACAACTTGAACAAGAAGTAGGAGACCTTGTGGTTGATTTCTTGCTGGGCTCAAATCGGCCACCTTTTCCATCTGCATATATGAAGTGGTTAGCTTGGCCTGTTAGCCTCTGCTAGCCTCTGCTATTGTTTGCTGGCTTGATGTGAAGAGCCTAGCCTGCTTTCTATCACGTGGTTGTACTGCCTGCTAGCTATTACCATCTGAAGCCAGTTTGGATTGCTATCACTCAGGATACTGGTAGTTTTGCTTGCTAGCCACCTTCTGGATGCCTTGCTTGCTAGCTTGTTGCTAGTAGTTCTGCTAGCATATTGCTAGGAGCCCTGGTTGCTAGTTTTGACTGTTGACTGTTGGATTCCTGCTATGAGCTAGTTTCAAACCTTTGTTCAGTTTTATTAAATTATCAAATAGGTAACTAGGTATAATGTATTTTTTAATACTCTTAGTACTACAGTCTAGTCCTGTGTCAGATGAACTCAATGGGTCCAAAATAAGAGGCTGTATATTAATACAGTTGAATTATGGTCAAATTTCAACTTTATCTACAAGTTATTTTGAGTTATACCATCAGCTAATCAACCTGTGTCAAAACCCTTTCTGTTCACAAGCAAATAAGATCCTGTATCTTCAGAATCTACTGTTGTTAAATGACTATTTTATTGTTTCCAATTTTTCATCTACTCAGTTCGAAAAGGACAATAGAAATGATAAATATTATTCAGTTAAACATAAGTTGCGTTGTATGATTATGCTTTTATTGATGTTGTCTGGTAATGTTCAGCCAAATCCTGGTCCTGCTGAGTCTACTAACACCTTGCAATCCTTAATTACTCCTTCTGACTTCAAAAACAGATGTGGTCTTGGTTTTTTACATTTAAATGTTAGAAGTCTTGTCCCTAAAATGGATTTGATCAAGATCTGGGCAAGTACAACTAACACTGATATTATTATTATCTCTGAGACCTGGCTTAAAAAATCTGTACCTGATGAATTAATTTTCATAGAAGGATATAATGTTTTTAGATCGGACCGGGTTGGCAAAGGAGGTGGGGTTGCCGTATATGTGAAAACGAAGTTTTTAAGTTCTGTAACTCTGTCAGTTACTAAAGCTAAACAGTTTGAAATTCTGGCAATTAAAGTGACTATATCAAAGGATTCTGATATTACAGTAGTTGGATGCTATAGACTCCATCTGCTTCAAATGATGCTTTTCAATCTATATCTGATATACTACATAAACTCAATGACTCTGAATTTATTCTCATGGGTGATCTGAATTGGGATTGGCTCTCAGGGAACTCAGATTGTGTTAAAAATTTGTGTAACAATTTAAACATGGTGCAACTCATTAATGAGCCAACAAGAATAAATCCAAAAGCACAAATAAAATCAACCCTGCTTGATCTAATCATAACAAACACAGCTCATAAATACACCTCGGCTGCTGTGTTTTGTAATGATGTTAGTGACCATTGTGTAATTGCATGTGTTAGAAATACAAAAATCCCTAAGGCAAAACCCAGTGTCATTTTAAAAAGACATTTTAAAAGTTTTGACCAACAAGCCTTTCTGCATGATTTGTATCACAGTGAGCTTAGCAGGGTATCTTTGATTTCAGATTCTGAATTGGCATGGGATTTTTTTCATTCAATTTTTCTTTCAATTATAAATAAACATGTACCAATTAAGAAGTTTAGGATCAGTGGTAAAGACAATCCTTGGTTCTCAGACAGTCTGTCAGAACTAATTTATCTGAGAAATAAATTGTGGACACAAGCTAGATTATCCAACTCTTCTGCTGACTGGACTTTGTTTAGAACAATAAGAAACAAGTGTACTTTAATGATTTGAAAATCAAAATCTGAGTTTTATCTGAAGTCTGTCACAGAAAATTTAAAAAACCCTTTAAAGTTTTGGAAGTCAGTTAAATCTTTGTCTGGTGAGCATGTGACTTCTAACCTGCCAAATCAGATTCTAGTTGGTGCTGATGAAATAAAAGATAAAAAAGCTATGGTCAATCATTTTAATAATCATTTTATTTATGCTGGTTCTATATTTGATCAAACAGTTCATACACATCCTGCCATTTCTGAAACTGAACATGAAAATGGAAATTTGGAACCTTTTCATTTCAGACCTATTTTAGTGTCAGAAGTTCATAAAGCTCTGAAAGACATTGATTATAAAAAGTCTACTGGTCCTAATAATCTCGATCCATTTCTTCTAAAGTTGTCGGCTGATTTTATTGCTGATCCTATTGCGTATATTTTTAATCTAAGTCTTTTTTCCAATTCTATTCCTAAAAGTTGGAAAACAGCCCATGTTTTCCCCTTATATAAAGGTGGAGACCCATCGGATCTGAATAATTATCGCCCAATATCTAAACTTTCAGTTTTGCCTAAGATTTTTGAATCATTTGTAAATTTACAGTTAAAACAATTTTTATCTGATAAAAACATTTTAAATCATTTTCAGTCAGGGTTTAGAAGTGGTCATAGCACTATCACTGCTGCTACATTAGTGACAAGCCATATTATAGAAGCTTTGGACAAAAAACAACATTGTGCTGCATTATTTGTCGATTTCTCCAAGGCATTTGATTCAGTTAGTCATGAGTTGTTACTAACCAAATTAAGATCAATTGGTTTAAGTACGAAGGCTGTTACATGGTTTCAGAACTATCTTGAAGATCGTACTCAATGTGTTTATGCTGAAGGTTATAAATCTGAATTTCTTGAGGTAACCAAAGGTGTCCCTCAAGGATCAATCTTGGGGCCCATTCTGTTTTCAATTTTTATAAATGATTTAGGTAAAGACATTCAAGCAAAATTACATTTATACGCTGATGATACAGTAGTGTATACATGCGCGACCACTATTTCAGGAGCAGCACAAGAACTACAGGCTGCATTTCAGACCTTACAAAACACATTTCTGAATCTAAAACTAATTTTAAATACAAAGAAAACAAAGTTCATGGTCTTTTCAAAAGCTAGAACACAGCAGTTGGATAATTGCGGAATCTTGTCTTTAGAAGGGAAATTCATTGAGAGAGTGTCTTCTTACAAGTACTTAGGAATATGGATAGATGATAAGCTATCTTTTAATGTACATATTGCAAATTTAGTTAAAAAGCTTAAAGCAAAACTTGGTTTTTATTTTAGAAACAAATCATGTTTTACATTCAGTGCTAAAAAGAAACTTGTAGAAGCTACTTTTCTGTCTGTGATTGATTATGGTGACATATTGTACATGCATGCTGCATCCCACATATTGCGACATGTGGATTCAGTGTATCATGCTTCATTACGCTTCATTACAAATTCCAAGTCCCTTACTCATCACTGTATCCTTTATAATTTAGTTGGTTGGACATCCCTTACAATTCGTAGACAACAGCATTGGTATATTTTTATCTATAAAGCAATACTTGGCAAACTTCCAATGTATCTTTGTAATCTCCTGTTTGTTAGCTCTGGTCCATATCAGCTTCGCTCTAATAAGTGGTTGCTTTGTAATGTACCACGAGTGTCAACTGAATTAGGAAAAACTGCATTCTCCTATTCGGCAGCTTGGGGATGGAATAAAATACAAAAAGTGCTCAAAATAGAAACACTTATGTCCTTAAATAGATTTAAAGCTATCTTAAAGGATGTAGTGATGGAGACTTGTACTTGTTTTTCTTGAGACTCTTTGTATTTTTATATTGTGTTCTATTTATTATATTGCACATGTTTAATTATTTAAAATGTAAATTGTTTTAAGATGTTGTTAATTCTTGTTTTGTGGTTTGGCTGCAA
The DNA here is from genome assembly GCF_030014385.1 of Trichomycterus rosablanca. Taxonomy (NCBI): domain Eukaryota; kingdom Metazoa; phylum Chordata; class Actinopteri; order Siluriformes; family Trichomycteridae; genus Trichomycterus; species Trichomycterus rosablanca. The sequence goes on from NC_085989.1 coordinate 61,166,511, forward strand.
CCTTGGCCAGGTCTCTCTTGTAAAAGAGATTTTGAATCTCAATGGGACCTCCTGGTTAAATAAAGGTTAAATAAAAAAATAAAAAAATAAAAATAACCCCCCCCCCCCCCCCCCCCCCCCCGATTCCCAGTTGGACCTACTTCAACAGCCCTTCAGCCTACTTCACAAAAAAAGGACTTAAGAGAGTAGAAATAATAGATAAAACATAAAGTTGTATACGAACATAATTCTACATAAGCGGAAAGACATTCTTTCATCTAAGCAGGATTAGGTGCCTTGCCAGGAGTGTAAAGAAGGCTACAACACTGGAATATGAGGCAGAGAGTAAAACGTCTTTGGGCGATAACCCAAACAGAGCGACCAAGGGGCAGGGTCTGATGGGTTTGTTCCAGAATGGTAGAAAAGCACTGGAAAATTGATCACCAGAAGTTTGTAATAGCGGGACACTCCCAAAATATGTGGGAGGCAGAAAAATGCTGGATATGACCCCAAGAACACCATCCCCACTGTCAAACATGGAGGTGGAAACATTCTGCTTTGGGGCTGTTTCTCTGCTAAGGGTACAGGAAGACTTCATGGCATTGAGGGGCTGATGAACGGGGCCATGTACTGTAGAATCTTGAATGAGAACCTCCTGGCCTTAGCCAGAACACTGTAGATGGGTCGTGGATGGGTCTTCCAGCATGACAGTGACCCAAAACATACGGTCAAGGCAACAAAGGACTGGCTTAAGAAGAAGCACATTAAGATCCTAGAGTGGCCTAGCCAGTCTCCAGACCTTAATCCCCTAGAAAATCTGTGGAGGGAGCAAACTTCCAGTTTCCAAGCGACAGCCCCGAAACCTTCAGGATTTGGAGAGATTCTGTAAAGAGTAGTGGGCCAAAATCCCCCCTGAGATGTGCACAAACCTGGTGACCAACTACAAGAAACGTCTGACCTCTGTGCTTTCCAACAAGGGTTTCTCCACCAATAATAATAATAATAATAAGTAGTATACGCACATGGGTGTACATATACAATAAACCACAGCATGACATTCAATTGTAAGTGAGTGCATGAGCTAGCCACAGCCCTATAACAGTAAAAACAAAGGAGTGTCTGGAATGTCAAGGGTAGCAATATCGGAGAACTACTCCAGAAATGTTCCCCAAGCATAAGATAAACCCTCTGTGTGGCCCTTCATTGTGCAACGGATCTTCTCTAAATAAAGGAATTCTGCAACATCCCTTAGCCAATAATTGTACGTAAGCGGAAAGACATTCTTTCATCTAAGCAGGATTAGGCGCCTTGCCAGGAGTGTAGAGAAGGCTACAACACTGGAATATGAGGCAGAGAGTAAAATGTCTTTGGGCGATAACCCAAACAGAGCGACCAAGGGGCAGGGTCTGATGGGTTTGTTCCAGAATGGTAGAAAAGCACTGGAAAATTGATCGCCAGAAGTTTGTAATAGCGGGACACTCCCAAAATATGTAAATAAGCGTGGCTCGGGCCAGATCACATATGTCACAAGTGGGGTCGAGGTTTGGATGAATTTTGGCTAGTTTAGATTTGGTCCAGTATACCCGATGTACTAGTTTAAGCTGAATTAGACTGTGTCTGGAAGAAACTGAAGAGGAGTAAATTCTGCGAAGAATTTCATTCCAGTCTTCGTCGTCGAAAGTAAGTTTCAGGTCAGTTTCCCAATGGTGTCTCACAGATAGTGGAGAGGAGGAGGTATTGGCCAGAATCATAGAATACAGACGAGCGATAATGCCTTTTCCAGTTATTTCTACACCAAGGACCGAATCCAGCATTGTTTTAGAGGGAAGATTGGGAAATTGTGGGAACACTTTTTTAACATAGCTTCGGATCTGTAGATAACGAAAGAAGTGGGATTAGGAAGGGTAAATTTTGAGCTTATTTGAGAAAAGGAAGCAAAAACTTCATCCTCATATAAATCCTGAAGGCTCCTGATGCCAGCTTGGTGCCAACTATGAAAGGCTGAGTCTAATAGAGATGGAGGAAACAGTGGGTTGCCGTAGATTGGGATTGAAGGAGAAGGAGATTGTAGACTCTGCTCAAGAAGGCTCATGTACAGGCCCGTCTGAAGTTTGCCAATGAACACCTAAATGATTCAGAGAAAGCTTGGGAGAATGTGATATGGTCAGATGAGACCAAAATTGAGCTCTTTGGCATCAACTCCACTCGCCGTGTTTGGAGGCAGAGAAATGCTGGATAAGACACCAAGAACACCATCCCCACTGTCAAACATGGAGGTGGAAACATTCTGCTTTGGGGCTGTTTCTCTGCTAAGGATACAGGAAGACTTCATGGCATTGAGGTGCTGATGAACGGGGCCATGTACTGTTGAATCTTGAATGAGAACCTCCTGGCCTCAGCCAGAACACTGTAGATGGGTCGTGGATGGGTCTTCCAGCATGACAGTGACCCAAAACCTACGGCCAAGGCAACAAAGGACTGGCTTAAGAAGAAGCACATTAAGATCCTAGAGTGGCCTAGCCAGTCTCCAGACCTTAATCCCCTAGAAAATCTGTGGAGGGAGCTCAAACTTCCAGTTTCCAAGCGACAGCCCCGAAACCTTCAGGATTTGGAGAGATTCTGTAAATAGTAGTGGGCCAAAATCCCCCCTGAGATGTGCACAAACCTGGCGACCAACTACAAGAAACGTCTGACCTCTGTGCTTTCCAACAAGGGTTTCTCCACCAAGTACTAAGTCATGTTTTGCTAGGGGATCAAATACTTATTTCACTTAATCAAATACAAAATACTGTATAACCTTTATTTTTTTTCTGGATTTTTTGTTGATATTCTGTCTTTTTCTGTTAAAATAAGCCTTCCATTAAAAATTATAGACAGTTCAAGTCTTTGCAAGGGGGTAAACTTACAAAATCAGCAGTGTATACCCCACTGTATATATATACATATATATACAGTATATATATATAACACAACATTTAGATTAATAAAACATTTACATAAATGCCTGAAAATAAAATAAATCATGTTTGCATACTGTTAGGGTGCCTGCGACGTCTGGTGAACATACCACCAGTTCCCAGCGTTGCAGGCATTACAGAACAAAGAGCAGCGTGGCCTCAAATAGGAGGCCAGCTGATTAGGGCGAACTACCTGCAGCTGCGAGCCCCCTATTTAAGGGGGCGTCGCCAGACTGCAGGCGTCACACCTGTTGTTCTCTTTCAGGGCTATGGCTGCACTGCACCAGCCTTTTCCTTTTTGTAGGGTCAGTTCGGTTACCCCAGGCACTGTATAGTGGTTGGGTGTGTAGGTCGAAAGGCCGAGGTAATTCTGGATTTTGTTTGCATTATTAGGGAAAGCCGGTGCGATTTGGTGCAGCCCGCGAGCTGCGGTTTGTTTTTGATCTTGCTATAACCTGCGCTTGCACGGTTAGCAGCGGGCTAATACTAGCATTTCCCTCTGCTTACCGCAGCCCTCTTAAGGCGCTTCGTCATTTCCCGATTTGTCACCGTCTGTTTGGCTGAGTGGTTAGAACGATGCTCTGGTATCAGTGCAACCCCGGTTCAAATTCATGCCTCGCCCCTTTTCTCTTTTTCCTAATTCACATCGGCTTCTTCCCAGCTACCCCGTGCTGCTGACAATGCCGACTTGGCTTGCTTAAAAGCCCTTTTGTGTGCTGCTTTGGTATTCTCTCAGATCTTATCCGGAGATCCGCCCCTCACTACGCTCCCTACAAGCCTAAGGAGCTGATCTGCTCTCAGCCACGCCGTAGTGTTGTGTGATACGCATTCGGTCCGTATGTTATTTAAAACTGTTGGTTATTAGTTGGTTATAGAGGTGATTTTTTTTTTTTATTGTCCGGCTAAATATCTAAACTAAATCTGATCATTTAACAAACATTTTTGTAAGCAATTTTTGGTTACTTAGTTCTATAAACAAGTTTTACAGAATAAAACACTTTTATGAGTAAATGTAATAAATGTTCAGGGTTAGTAAATGTAATCTGTAGGTTGTAGCTCTGAACAAGACCAATAATAATACATTCCTTGCATATTTCAATAAATGACAAGTAAAACACTCACGTTCAGTTCAGTTCGGTTTGAGTTCAGTCTCTATCTGAGCACTAAAGCAGAATATTGAAACTCTGCTTTATAATGCAGGTCTAAACTCCAACTACCAGACGTATCACGTGTCAGTTTCAGTGTGATTTTCAACATACAGCCTGATAATAAAATATTTATAATAAAACTGACACGTGTGTTTTTGTTTTTATTCTTTTAACATTTTTAGTTTCCCTCAACTTACAAACATCATGTTTATACTGAAACTGAAACTCAGCTTCTGATCATCAACCCTCATCCTGACTTCTGGATGAAGACAATCTATATAAACATCAACCCTCCACCATCAAAGCTTTCCATTAGAGATGGAGATAAATCAGTTGACTTGGGAAAATCATAATTAACAGCAAACTAACCTCACATCCACACCAAAACCTTCATTTACTCCTCCATGTGGTTTATAACTAGGAAGTTTATAGACACTCCTGGTCAAATTCAGTATTTAGTTTATTTTATAAGTGAGAACAAGTTTTAGTTCAGACACTGAAATGTTATTCTGTACATTTAATTATTGTTTATTTACTGATTTTAATACAGTAACAGTGAAACATTGTAAAAAAAAAAAAATTGCCACCTTTGCAATGTGTTAATAATTTAATAAATAAATAATTGTGTATTTAAATGTGCAGAATTCTAAAATAATAATAATCCATGAATGTGGTGATGTACACACATTACTGTCTAACACTAATTATAAAAATACATTTTAGTTCAGATCGTTCTACAGAGTTTGTTTATTTATGAAGCTCTAGTCATGAATTCACTTTTCTACAATATTCTGTAACTATAAAGAGAGAACGTGTAAGAAAAACATTGAAATGAAAATATCAGCCCTGTGGAGAAGATTTAAATGTTGATTTAGAATTTTCCATCACGAGAGGACAATGTAAAGCAGCAGAGCTCACTCCCTACAATGTTTTACCTCCCAACTCCCATAATATTTACATGTTTAGGTTAGACTTTTACATCCTAAATCAGAAAAAAGTTGGGAGAGTATGAAAAATGTAACTAAAATAAAACCAGTTTACTTACTTTGACTTGAATTTGATGTCAGACAGAATTAACCTGATATATTAATAATAATAATACATTTTAGTTATATAGCACTTTCCAAGATAGTCAAAAACAATTTACATTTTACATGAAAAGCAAATAAAACAATACAGAACGGTACAAATCATAGTACAAAATTCACAGACCACATCAAACATCAAATTAATTCATTAAAACATACAAGAAGAAAGCAAAGAAAACAGCATTAAGACAGTTCATTAAAACATATAAGCAAGAATATGAGAGGTATAGATAGAGGTAGGAGGAGGTCAGAAAAACCATCAACAATAAAACATACACTAAACATATCCAAAATAATAGAAAATGTATAAATAAAAACAATTAGATTATTACAAGTTACTCCTGCATTTCAGTCCTGGAATGGATGTTCTTTAATAAATGAAATGAAGTTGAGCAGATAAAAGATGAAATATCTCAGATTCATCCTGTCTGACATCTAATAAACGTTAAAGTCAATATAAGAAACTCTGTGTTTATATTATTTACATTTTCTAACCTGTCCCAATTTTTTCTGATTTGGGCTTGTAAAATATTACCTTAACATGTGAATATTTTAAGATTTGGGAGGTAAAACATTAAAGAGAGTCGAGTTCTGCTGCTTTGAATTGTCGTCTTGTGATGGAAAATTCAAATATAATATTTAAAGGAAAAACTCCCCGAAAATTACAGGAAGAAACTTTGAGAGGAACCAGACTCAGCAGGGCCCATCCTTCTTGGGTGAAAGAAGGATTTTATTGAATTATTAACACATTGTAAAGGTTTATTATTTAATGTTTCACTGTGTTACTATTAGAGACGCAAGTTGTTGCACCTTTTGTTTGTTTTACACCAGCTAGCACCTTTGTCAGGGAAAGCCGGTGAACCCGGGCACCATAAGGGCGGTCAGGCTCGTAGGTCGTAAGGCCGAGGTAGCTAGGGACCTTTTGGTTTTTCTCCTCTCTGTTTCAGGGAAAGTTGGTGTGACTTTGCGCAGCCCTCGCACTGCGGTTGTTTTGGCTTGTCCGTTAGCCACTTCCTGCATGGTTAGCAGGTGGAGTAACATCCCCCAGCAACGCGACTCTCTTAGTACGCTGTTCGCACGGTTTTTCCTCAACTCCAGTTGACTAGCGGGTAAAGCCATTGCCCATTGCCGCATCACTGGTTCGAGTCACGCTGTGCCTAACGTACTCTCATTTTTGTTTGTTTTTTACAGATCAGCTTCTCCCAGAGACTGTGACCCAGGTCTGGTCACTACCCTGATCTGGGTTTCCGTACCGCATACCAGCGGACTGCGGTTTCGTTTTGTTTTCGGACTATTCCGTTCGCGCTTCATAAGCAAAAGATCCTTGCTCTAATGTGCCTTGTCTTTTTCTTGTTTTACAGATCGGCCTTCCCCAGGATTCGCTTAATCCGGCGCATAACCCATTCCACACTTTCTAAGCATGTGCCGCTGTAACACAGTGGAGACCGCGACCACCTCGCACCCCAGCGACCGGGGTTCGCAGCTCCACTCGACTCCTTTTTTTGTGTCTTCTTTTTTCTCCTTTTTTTAATAGCCTGCGTCGACAGCAGAGTCAATCAGGGTTCGCCCGATTAGTTTTTTGTTCTTGTATGTTCTTAGTTTGTGTTTCTTATACTCTATTTAATAAAATTTATACTTTGGTTCTCTGCATTTTGGGTCTGCCTCCTGTCTTCATAACAGTTACTATACTAAAATCAGTAAATAAACAATGATTGTTTAATTAAATGTACAGAATAATATTTCAGTTTCTTCCCTGTACAGGATGTGTCACTTGTTCTCACTAATAAAATGAAGAAAATACTGAATTTGACCAGGAGTGTCTATAAACTCTTCTTATTTAGCTCTTTGAGTCACTTTATCACTTTATTATTTCACTGTAATTAAACACTTTCTATCATTTGATCTGAATCTCTCGTGTTACTGTAAAGGAATCGAAGCTCCACTTTTATCTCCCACTTTCAGGTCTAGTCAGAACTTTTACTAGGTAACATAAAACCTTCACTCAGTTCCATTGTTTAGGTGCCACTTTGTTGTTTTTTATTGGTGTAACTGTAGTAAGTGGGTAAATCTGGGTAAATAAACACAGGATAAATATAAACATGCACCTTTTTACATCTTCTTCTGCTATTTTATTTGTCACTAAGCTTTTGTGTACGTGTCAGCAGGCTGGTTAGAGTAAAATGTTCCAAGGTTCCTCTAGTATGAAATCTCTTACTGTGGTTTGGTAAAGACTCCGAGGCTCTGTAATCCTTCAAACACTAATATTTAATCTTTTAATTGTAATTAATATCTGGTGACACAGTGTCCAAGGAGAAACTTATAGGTGCTGTTTGATTTTGTTAGGTCCAGTTTCTGATGACTTTAACTTGTCTGCTTTGATTCCTCCTACCAGCTGGGATTTTAAAAAGTATGGCAACACACAAGATTGTATTTTTATACAAGATCAAGTTTTATTACAAGAACAAAGTGTGTAAATGTAGGTGGTGTTCACAAGTCAAATAAAAACTGGTTACAGCAGACAGACAGAAACATGGCAGGTAAATGTGAGGGGTGAAATGTCCATGTTTTTGTGTAGTATAGAATACTAATCAAGCAGAGATATAAAACTGAATCTATAAGGTCAGGGTTCACAATCATTTATAAATAAATAAAACAGATGAATAAGAATAATGAGCCGACACGCCCAGTGTAGTTTTCATGTTTATAACCTCATGCTAGATAACTTCAGCTGTGTGATGATGAACGTGTGATTGTTGTATTCAGTAGAAGATAAAAGTTCAGAACTGTGGAGTCAGTTTAATAGAAAGGAATATTAGATTTTAATGTAAAGATTTAATAGCCTACAGATCATATTAATATTATTATTAATATGTTAATATTATTAACACAAATTAATATTAGTTACTGTTTATATTAATATTAACATACAATAACACACAAACACGTCCAATAAAATCACTTCTACAATCTACAAGATCATTAATACACTAAACTGGTTAAATATCATTAAATAAAACCAGACTAAAATAATGATACTACAAATAAAAATGCAGGAAACAGTAAATGTTTTATATATGCAGTAGAACAAATGATTAAAATATTATACAATGATAAAGTATGTGATTCAAAAGCTTTAACAAAATTATTTAAACTGGTATTAATATTTCCGTATTATTAACATTTGTAATATTTAATCATTTTGTTGTGCAGCTCGATTTACTGAAGTGCCACAATCCTTCATAAATCTTCCTACATAAATCCCAGTTACCGCCTAAATAATCCTGCTATCCACCCTAATACCTGCTCCATAACTGCTGCTGGATTGACATTCTCCCAGAATTCCTCCCAGGTTGAGCGCTGTGCTCCCTCATACATCTCATTAGTATAAAATCTTCCTCTATTCTGCTGCACCATTCTGTCTGTTTGTGAGATGATGATTAACATTTGTGATATTAAAACCTCCTGCTGCTGCTCCTACTGAAGCCCCACAAACCTTCTTCAATCCCATCAATCCCACTTCCAACATCAATCCCACTTCCTACATGCCATTTCCTATTGTATTATATTTTACCGCATTGTAAAGCACTTCGTGGCTTGGTCCTAGAAAAGTGCTATATAAATAAACTTTACTTACTTACTTCCTACATAACCCCACTTCCTACATCCCACTTCCTACATCCCACTTCCTACATCAATCCTACTTCCTACATAAATCCCACTTCCTACATAAATCCCACTTCCTACATAAATCCCACTTCCTACATCCCACTTCCTACATAAATCCCACTTCCTACATGAATCCCACTTCCTACATAAATCCCACTTCCTACATAAATCCCACTTCCTACATCCCACTTCCTACATAAATCCCACTTCCTACATCCCACTTCCTACATAAATCCCACTTCCTACATCCCACTTCCTACATAAATCCCACTTCCTACATCCCACTTCCTATATAAATCCCATTTCCTACATCCCACTTCCTACATAAATCCCACTTCCTACATCCCACTTCCTATATAAATCCCATTTCCTACATCCCACTTCCTACATAAATCCCACTTTCTACATCCCACTTCCTACATAAATCCCACTTCCTACATCCCACTTCCTATATAAATCCCATTTCCTACATCCCACTTCCTATATAAAAAACCTGTGTGTGGTGTACCAGCTGTACCTCATATAACTCCACTCAGTGTTATCATCATAGTGTGGGTGATGTACCAGCTGTACCTCATATAACTCCACTCAGTGTTATCATCATAGTGTGGGTGGTGTACCAGCTGTACCTCATATAACTCCACTCAGTGTTACCATCATAGTGTGGGTGGTGTACCAGCTGTACCTCATATAACTCCACTCAGTGTTATCATCATAGTGTGGGTGGTGTACCAGCTGTACCTCATATACCTCCACTCAGTGTTACCATCATAGTGTGGGTGGTGTACCAGCTGTACCTCATATACCTCCACTCAGTGTTACCATCATAGTGTGGGTGGTGTACCAGCTGTACCTCATATACCTCCACTCAGTGTTACCATCATAGTGTGGGTGGTGTACCAGCTGTACCTCATATAACTCCACTCAGTGTTATCATCATAGTGTGGGTGGTGTACCAGCTGTACCTCATATAACTCCACTCAGTGTTATCATCATAGTGTGGGTGGTGTACCAGCTGTACCTCATATAACTCCACTCAGTGTTATCATCATAGTGTGGGTGGTGTACCAGCTGTACCTCATATAACTCCACTCAGTGTTATCATCATAGTGTGGGTGGTGTACCAGCTGTGCTATCATCGTGAACGATTACTACTATCAATTAGCTTCACCAGACGCTGATCTTCCCCTTTTATCAGTGTTGATAATTGTGAAGGACACGGTGTGTAAAAGATGAAACTGTACACTGATTTACACTTAATACTTTTATCTCATCTCAGAGTAATGAACACTTTTACAGTGGATTCATGATATTTTACTTGTTATTTACTACAGTATAATAAACATTTCAAACATGTTTATTCAGAATTCATTCACATTAAAGTTTGTATCTTTATTCAGATTGCTGTAAACTTTGTCAGAAGTTTATTTTATTTTTCTAATGATGTAAATACAGAAATTGTATAATAATTTAAACCCTGATTATTATTATTATTATTATTATACAATAAAACATGATTAAATGAATAATAATAATGATAATAACTTTGCATACAATTAAAAACATCAAACAGAATCAGTTTCCTCAGTTATAATCTACAGCAGGTGTATTCAACTAAAATGTAAAGAGTTCCAGTTAGACAAAATTTCTTGAAGCAAAGGTCCGGAATGTTTAAATATATATATATTCAGCATTTAGCAGACGCTTTTATCCAAAGCGACTTACACAATGAGTAATTGAGGGTTAAGGGCCTTTCTCAGGGACCCAACAGTGGCAACTTGGTGGTGGCGGGGCTTGAACCGGCAACCTTCTGTTTACTAGTCCAGTACCTTAACCACTAAGCTATCACTGCTATATATATAAGTAGCCTAGTAGTTGTATCAACATCTGCATGTAATCAATAACTGACTGTCAAATCAAATATCTGTTTATTTATTAGGATTTTAACATCATGTTTTACACTTGGGTTACATTCATGACAGGAACGGTAGTTACTCATTACACAAGACTCATCAGGTCACAAGTTTATATCGAACACAGTCATGGACAGTTTAGTGTCCCCAATTCACCTCACTTGTACATCGTTGGACTGTGGGAGCAAACCGGAGCACCGAAGGAAACCCATGCGGACACGGGGAGAACATGCAAACTCCACACACGGAGGACCCGGACCGCACCACCTTATTAAACCTTTCTCTTATCAAATTAAGAGAATATAAAAATAAATTGTGCTCCAGTGGGAAGTAAGAACAGACATTAGTCTCTCCATCACGGATTAAATGCTGTATTCTCGCTGTACACGTTTCTTTTTTGGAGAGCGCCATTTGTCTCCTGTCTCACTTTTTCTTTTCATGGTGGGTGATGTACCATCTGTACCTCATATACCTCCACTCAGTGTTATCATCATAGTCTGGGTGATGTACCAGCTGTACCTCATATAACTCCATTCAGCGTTATCATCATAGTGTGGGTGATGTACCGGCTGTACCTCATATAAACCTTCCAAAAGTCTCTTTGACCTCTGCTAATTAAACTAAGACAGCAGAAACTTATAAGTTTAATGCAAATAACTAATAAAATTAAATTTATTCATAAACATCCATTCTGGCATTTCAGTCCTGCAACACATTCCAAATAAAGTTGGGATGGGGGTGATTTAGGGCGAGTAATGAGGTGAAAACACTAAATAATGATGTGATGTTAAACAGGTGATTGTAATCATGGTTTGGTACAAAAGCAGCATCCAGGAAAGGCTGAGAGTCTCTGATGAGTAAAGATGATCAGAGGATCCAGTTTGTCCACAAATGTGTGAGAAAATGATTAAAATGTTTAAAAACAATAAACCTCAAAGAAAGATTGGAAGAGATTTGCATGTTCTCCCTCTACAGTGCAGAATATCATTAAACCATTCAAGGAATCAGGAGGAATTTCAGTGTTTGCAGGAAGAACGAGACAAAATAAAAGCTGAAACACTAAATCACTTGGTCTCCTCGGTGCCAAAACCTCTTTTAAGTGGTGAAAAGGAACAACAACATTACTAAGTGGTAAATGCTTCACCATCCCAACTTTTTTTGGAATGTGTTGCAGGGCTGAAATGCAGGAACGGATGTTTATTAATAAATGAAATGAAGTTGAGCAGATAAAAGATGAAATATCTCAGCTTCATCCTGTCTGACATCTAATAAAAATCAAAGTTAATGTAGGAAACTCTGTGTTTTATTTTATTTTCATTTTCCATCCTGTCCCAACTTTTTCTGATTTGGGGTTGTATAAGAGTTGATATTTTATGGTCCAAAAGCATTTTCCATAAATGATAGAACAGATATAAAGTTTATTATTTAGCTCTTTAGTCTCTTTATTCCTTCTTATTTATAGAGGAGCTCACGTGAACAGTAACTGGAGGTGAGGTTTAAACCCAAGTCTCTAGAACCCTGATGCTGTGTGGTACCTACACCACCTGCTGCGTCTTCTTAATGATTAATTATTAATTTTATGTATAATTTATGTAAAACTTTATATAATATAAATAACTTCATATGTAATTATTCACTATTATCTATCTATGTGATAATAAATAATCACTTGATAACTGCTGTAGAGACGTTCCTGCTTTTTACTGTTGTTTTTCTACCTGCTGTTCTTGGTTACTTTCACTTCCTGGTAAACGACCCTCTGTTGCAAATGGTTGGATGGAACATGAGCTGCTGTTCTTTGAAATAATGTGAACAGCAACAGAAATAATCTCCCTGTTTTGTATTTTAGAATGAAAGTACCAGACAGGACTGGTGTGTTGTGGTACTTTGTCCAGCAGATGTTTGTTTCACATTCTAGATGAATTAAATGATCTGTTTAATTCATGACCTGCTTTATTACCACAACACCATCTCACACCGTCACCAGTGTTAAAACTCAGATCAAATTAGCGCATGAGGTTTGCGTACACTTGTGTGGGACGTTTCAGAGAAGTCTTGTGATTTTAATGGCTTCTGTAGTTGTTCTTTTTACGTGACTGAATTATTGGAAGACGAACGTTTCACCTAATGGGTTAAACTTCAGCCCCCCCACAACCCTAATTATGATAAGAAGCTGATGAATGAATGAGTTAAATTATACAAGAATTGGGTCTACAAAGACAGGAAGTGGAAGTATATTTTTACTCCAGGTGCACTTGGAATACTGATTAAATGCTTTAATTTCACTTTAAGTTTATGTGAAACATGCTGTAATATACTTGGATTAAATATACTGTACTTAAAATAGTCTCAATTTAGTACAGTTTAGTACTTAATACAATTATTAAGCTTTTGTATTTTTTTTTTGTACAACCAAATTATAAGTACATAAAAGGTTGTTCCAGTTTAGCTCTCATTGGGTAGAGCATCTAAATAATCTGATTATGACTCCATGGGTGTGTTCGAAAACCTAGTGAGCTGCCTTGCTGTCTTACTGACTACATAGGCAGCTTCCTCAGTAGAGAGGATTCTAATAAGTCAATGACTTATAAGGCAGGTTATTCGAACTCGCTACTTAGACAGCGATTCCATCGGGTTTCGCATTTAGCATTTTGTCATTCAAACCCATGGGATGGGGTGGCACAACATGCTAGCATGTCAACTAACTCTCTTCTCCCGATCTCCCTCTGTGTATCGAAAACTGATAGATTCGCTGACAAGCCCAAACTTGCAAATAAAAATACTTGTACAAGTTTATACAAGTTAAAAATCAATAATAATTTATTTACGTTTGAAAATAACTCCATTCATTTCTCTGCCCAGTCAGCCATGTTTTTATTATTTTTCTGTGAGAGAAGAGCTGCCGCACTGAATGCTGGGATTGCCTTGATCACTAAGGACGCTTCTGATGCTCACTCGTTCTTGGGTCAAAATAACATTGAAATAATAAGATGCCTGAGTAGTGAGGATTTTAAGGCATCTAGGATTTCAAACAGCCTCCTTCTCGGGAGCGCAGCACAGGATGACATAAAATGCTGCCTATACAGAGAGCTCTCTAGCTTTTCGAACACACCCCACATGTGTTATTAGAATCCTCTTTACTGAGGAGCTGATCAGGTAGGTAGGGGGAGCAGGGCGGGTCACCAGGTTTTTACACAGAACTTTTAAGTGTATTGATCATTAGTAAGACAGCAGGTACAGTATAGTGCACTGTAGAATATTATTATAGAAGATTATTATACTTAAGTCTACGTTTTTCACCAGGGCACAAAGAACCAGACAGGGCTGAACATCTTTTTTTCTTTAATGAATGAAATTATTATTAAAAATGTGTTTATTTAAGTCTTTGTCTAAGATTAAATGTGGTTTGATGATCTGAAACATATGCAAGATACGGTGTGAGGGGAAACGCAGGGGAGGAGTGTAAAAAGGTGGGACAGAGGTATAATATAGTTTATTTATCAGAATACATCGACACACAAGTTTGACAGTATTTCTGACCTTATCGTTCTCTACAAAACACCCACGCAGCATTAAAAACAATATTTATTAACCTCCAACTCACTACAGAACAATCCATGCTGTTCCTATTTTTCCTCCTTGATTTTACGCTGCACATCAGCGCACAAACTTTGATCTCTCGCTACTTGTTGACGTGTATTTTTGGTCGTGGTATCATTAAACCCCTCGTCACTTCTCACGTTTGTTTTCATGACAGAACAAAGTTTGGGAGACCAGAGAAGCTCACCTGTGATTCCAGTTGGTGATAGATGGTGTAGTGTGAAACCCCCATCACCCATCAGGCGTGTAGAGTGAAAGACCTGAAAGACTCCCGATTACAAGAGATCCAGTCGTGTAGTGAGAACTTGGCATAAGTGTTGCTTTATTTTATGAAGCAACGGTATGATTTCAAACACAAGCACAAAAACAACTGGTAAGGATTTACCTTCTAAATGGTGAACCGATAACACATTTACCAACGTGGCATTCTATATTGTGATGTCAAATGTACAATAATAATAGTAATATAGAAAATAATAGTAATAGATTGTATTTGTTATATTATAACAATTATATTACATGTATTAATTTATTTTACAATAGTAATTATACAAGAGTATAACTTTATTATACAGTAATATATTATACAATTATATAATTGAATAATATATTGTGGTATAAACCAATATATAACCTCTATACATACATAATGAAAAAATCTAATTTATAATCATTCACTATGCATTTATTTATGGCAGTACTAAGTGCTTGGATGTGTCCTATGTCTTTGTGTGTGGGGGGTGTGAATTGTGACATGAATTACACCTCTTGTTTTCCAAGCTTGTCCACATTGTCGAATGTGCTGGTGAAGAACACGTTCTGGACCTCCTTCATGGGGAAAATCTGCTCGGCCACCTTTAAAAATGCAAAAAAAAAAAAATTAAAAAATTAAACATTTGCCTCCATCACCTCTAAGCTACAGGGGCGCTAATATATTTCATCAGCGATGCATTACATCTGATGTGTATCAGTATATAAATGCAAACATATATTTATACATGGTCAAAAGTTTGATTGATCTTAAGCAGAAGGTAAAGTGACAGACAACCGTGTATTTTATTATTCAATATAATCTGTTGTTTGAGTGCTCAATATATGACGATATACAGTATATGAACTTTGTGACTTCATCATTAATTCTCATGGTGCACAAACATGACTTACCTTCATCTGCACTAATGCACTGCTGCAGACAGATGTTCTCTCTCTCTTTAATGCCATTATTTTAGTAGCTCAGACGGACTAAAGATGGATCAGCATGGACCATCTGAATCATCAGAATCTTCTGATTCACTAGTAGACTGGAAAAAGGATCAAACAATTCATTCATATCGGCAGCTACGCAATCAGTACACAGTTTAGCATTAACCCCGTAGTAACACACCCAACAGAAGCTGAAAACAGTCAGGGCTTTAATCATATATAGATGGGCAGGCGGGCACAAAGGTGGATGAATGGATGGATGAATAGATATTGTCAGCACCAAAACTGTAAAGAAGTTGTTTCACATATTTTAAACACAATCTATTTTTCAAAAATCAACTAGCACTTACTTCAAGTTTCCGAGATCCAGATCTCCTTGTACTTTTCTCTTTTACAGCATAGTCCTAGAATAAAATGATTTAGGATATGTAGTTATCTGAGGCTACAAAAACAGTAACATTCTGTGGATGTGGTTGTAAAGTAATGTACTAAGTAATCAAACTTGCTGCCACTATCATGATCAAGAATATGGAAAACCCATCCTGATGTGCTGATGTAAATGTAGGCAGATACTGTTATCTACAATACCCGGGTCTTCTCTGTTGGACACTGAGACTCTCTCAACCTCAGCAGTGTACTAGACTGCTGAGCAGTGTAATAGACATGTGGCCATTTTCCTGGAATAAAAAACCTGTTTTTAATGTCATATTTTAAATCTGTAGTTAACAGAAAGCTACAATAACTAAACACAATGGCACAAATGCAGGGTTTTACCTGGGTTGTTGGTGGGCTTAGGTGGTGTGGTCACTGGGCTGGAGCTTAGGTGGTGTGGTCACTGGGCTGGAGCTTAGGTGCTACAGTCGCTTCCTGGGACATCCGTCTTTAAGTCATTTGAGAGCGTCAAAAACACAAACTTCAGAAGAATATAAGTAGCTGACTGGGTTAGACAACCTACTCTTCCTACTTATTTAGAGTTTTGGTACACTTTAGTAGCCTGCGTTAGGCTACTATGCTACCACACTCACTAGAATAACCAGTATACAGTAGCCTGCGTTAGCCTACCCGCTAGCTCTAGCACGGCTTTTACTCCTCCTCGGGCTCTCTCTCCGACAACCCTTCACCGGAGCTTCCCATAAAAGTCGGTTAAGTTACGATTAACTCTCGTTATATCACATAAATATACATGCGGTACCTCATAACTCTCAAACTTTTCTATCGTTCTCCTCTTTTCCCGCTCTTTTCTCTGTTCTCCCACTCTCTTTCTATTCCCCTCAGCCGATGCCACGCCCCCTTCAACACCGTTCAGAGAAAAAAAAAAAAAAAAAAGTCATTTTGATATCTAAGAATCGACTCAGTCGAACACTGAATTATTGAAATATATTAAGAACTGAAGAATAAAAAGAATTAAATAAATTAGAACTTTCATTAACATAAACAAAACATTAATGAACTTATTATTTTCAAGGGGGCTACATCTGTTAATTATTATAAACTGTTTAGGTTTATGACTTACCATCGAACTACAGGGTTTAGCAGAGCGCTGCTTCACCAAAGTCTTTTTATCCATTTCTCACTTTCCAGATAACCATAACAGTTTAGCCGTTGACGAGATCTTCCGCCGTCAGATTCTTGTGTCCTGTAACAAGCTCTGACTCAATAACACATCTGACAGGAACTTCATCTTTAAGAGAATACACAGCGCGTATTGACAGACTCATTTCTGAGAATGAAATAACTGAAAACTCTAAATGTGTATTTGGCGCGGTTCATCTGATGCGAAGCTCTGTGTGTGTGGAGGCAGAGACAGCTGGTAGATTTAACGGTCGCAAGTCAAGTGTCGCATGTGCGCATGTCCAGAAAATAACTGTAGGCGCATGCCGAAATCTGTGAAGTGTCCGTACATAGAGACTGACTCCTTGTCTGAAGAAGAGAGGTTTGTGCAGAACAGGTATAATAAAAGTGCTATAAAGTCTGAGTGATAAATAATGTAATATTTGTCCTGTCTGCATGAGGGTCCATGTCTGCTCTCTTCTTATTATGCCTGAGGAGCAAAAGTGTATTTTTGTAACATTATAAATATGTAAATTAATGCTGTATTCTTTCTAACTGGAATATTATTAATATATTGAACATTTGTATATTATATTTAGTTATAAATAATGTAGTCTTTTTGACATGTTTTCCATGTCATGTACAACCCCAATTCCAATGAAGAATACGATGATTTGCAAATCCTTTTCAACCCATATTCAATTGAATACACTACAAAGACAAAATATTTAATGTTCAAACTGATAAACTTTATTGTGTTTTTGCAAATATTCACTCATTTTGAATTTGATGCCTGCAACACGTTCCAAAGAAGTTGGGACAGGGGCAACAAAAGACTGAGGAATGCTCAAAAAACACCTGTTTGGAACATTCCACAGGTGAACAGGTTCATTGGAAACAGGTGAGTGTTATGATTGGGTATAAAGGGAGCGTCCCCGAAAGGCTCAGTAGTTCACAAGCAAGGATGGAGCGAGGTTCACCACTTTGAGAACAACTGAGAGCAAATAGTCCAACAGTTTAAGAACAACGTTTCTCAACGTGCAATTACAAGCAATTTAGGGATTTCATCATCTACAGTCCATAATATCATCAAAAGATTAAGAGAATCTGGAGAAATCCGTGCAAGTAAGCGGCAAGGCCGAAAACCAACATTGGATGCCCGTGACCTTCGATCCCACAGGCGGCACTGCATTAAAAACCCACATCATTCTGTAACGGAAATTACCACATGGGCTCAGGAACACTTCAGAAAACCATCGTCAGTGAACACAGTTCGTCGCTCCATCTACAAGTGCAAGTTAAAACTCTACCATGCAAAGCGAAAGCCATATATCAACAACACCCAGAAACACCGCCGGCTTCTCTGGGCCCGAGCTCATCTGAGATGGACCGATGCAAAGTGGAAAAGTGTCCTGTGGTCTGACGAGTCCACATTTCAAATTGTTTTTTGGAAATCATGGACGTCGTGTCCTCCGGGCCAAAGAGGAAGAGGACTGTCCGGATTGTTATCAGCACTAAGTTGAAGAGGCAGCATCTCTGATGGTATGGGGGGGTGTTAGTGACCATGGCATGGGTAACTTACACATCTGTGAAGGCACCATTAATGCTGAAAGGTACATCCAGGTTTTGGAGCAACATATGCTGCCATCCAAGTAACGTCTTTTTCAGGGACGTCCCTGCTTATTTCAGCAAGACGATGCCAAGCCACCTTCTGCACGTGTTACAACAGCGTGGCTTCGTAGTAAAAGAGTGCGGGTACTAGACTGGCCTGCCTGCAGTCCAGTCCTGTCTCCCATTGAAAATGTGTGGAGCTTTATGAAGCGCAAAATACGACAACGGAGACCCCGGACTGTTGAGCAACTGAAGTTGTACATCAAGCAAGAATGGGAAAGAATTCCACCTACAAAGCTTCAACAATTAGTGTCCTCAGTTCCCAAACGCTTACTGAGTGTTGTTAAAAGGAAAGGTGATGTAACACAGTGGTAAACATGCCCCTGTCCCAACTTCTTTGGAACGTGTTGCAGGCATCAAATTCAAAATGAGTGAATATTTGCCAAACACAATAAAGTTTATCCGTTTGAACATTAAATATCTTGTGTTTGTAGTGGATTCAATTGAATATGGGTTGAAAAGGATTTGCAAATCATCGTATTCTGTTTTTATTTATGTTTTACACAACGTCCCAACTTCATTGGAATTGGGGTTGTAAAAAGAACTACAGCAGCCATTAAAATCACAAGACTTCTGTGAAATACACGTCCCACACAAGTGTACACAGACCTCATACGCTAATTTGATCAAAGTTTTAACACTGGTGACGGTGTGAGATGGTGTTGTGGTGATAAAGCAGGTCATGATTTAAACAGATCATTTCTTTTATCTAGAGCAGACCTGGGCATTGTACGGCCCGCAAGACATCCCCAGCCGGCCCGCATGAGGTTCGAGGCAATTCAAAATGAGATGTAAATAAATGTACTGTACATCACACATGCAATATAACAGGATTGATTTTGACGGGAGCGCTGTGTCTTTAAATATCCGCAAGTTTCGATTTACGTATGCGCATGTGCGCAAGTGTATCAGCTTCACCGTAATGCGAACAGAACTGAGTGTGACTGATGGTGGAGTTTTTAACAAGTGTTAGGATGAATCTTTTAGTTCAAAAGGTCCTGAAGAAAGCAGTCGGGAAGTCCAGAAAGTACTCTTTAAAACACTTTATTAAGTGTAAAAATGATCTGTGAATATATATCAGAGCTAAGCCGACCGACGCTCCTTTCTCCTGCAGTATAGAAACACAACCACGTAAGAAAGAGACCGAGCCTCTCTCCCCGCCGGTTTTTAAACTCAGCTAGGCTCCTCCTCCTTTACTGCTGGTGGAGCCAATGAAGTGTGCTAACAAGCCCAGGGCTCCGCCTCCCCCCCTCGGTAGGAGTCAGGGAGGGATCCGGGTCACGGCGCCATTTTGAACAATAGGCCATGCGGCCTGGATGTAAAATTGCCGTAAAACTTCCCATATTGAAATTATGTTTAATAATGATGTTTAATAATGATGTTATGTTCCAAAAATCCTAACAAGCCCCCCTTGAAAGCATCTTAATGCTTTCACATCAACTTTTAACTATAGGTTAGGTGTCACTAGATTCCAGGAGATAGGATAGCCGTCAGCAACCCCCAATTTAACCCCTTCTGACTACATGGCCACTGGGCTGAATTTTTTACAATAAAAGGTATCTAAAAAATAAAAGGCTACCAGTTAAACTAAAGGAACCGTACCTATCGCAACAGCTCCTACCCTTAAACCAAACAAACAAACATAAATAGTAAATAAAATAAGAATAGGAAAACAAAATAAAGCAATTTAAAAATAGGAAATCAAAAACGAGAAAAATAAAATAAAAACAATGGGTGCGTGGCTTCTACAGGAAGTCCGTTCAGGTTGTCCTCCACCAGACGGAGCTGCAGATATTCAGAAGGGGCCCATAGCTCCTGTGTCTCTGCATGACTCCTAATGTCTTATGGATTCTCCCCTGTCGGTCTTACCTGTTTCCACAGCAGCACACACATTTAAACGATGAAACACAGAGAATATCCCTCCTAAAAATAGCAAAGTATCAAACATATGTACATTGTAAACAATCCTGAACTAACTGTAACACCTGAAGTAAATAATGTAATATTATATAAGCTACTGGACCAGTTCTAGGTTCTATTGGAGTGGGGTGAACATACAAAACTAAGCCAGAGACCAGATTTCTTTATGCAAATATTAGCACTTTACTAGAAGTAAACAGCAAAACAGTGCTCCAACATGTGAATTCAGCAATATATAACACAATATATAACAAAATACATTAATATATGAATATAGCTCACAGTTTCCCTTATTTCTTTACTTAAATTAAAGATTATTTCTGTAGAATGTATAACAAAATAGCTCCTTTATCTATTTTATGTTAGACCGGTCTAGAATTAAACTAATCTATATTGCCAATAAACAGTATCTTTTCTTTAGAGTTTCGACACAGTTCAATATTTTAATTCAAACTTTAGAGAAATACAATTATATAACAAAATCATATACATAAGGTGCATTGCAAAATATACTATACTTAAATTGTGTTTCAGTTCCGAATATGTTCAAATCTTAGTTCAGTTCTTTCACTTTATTCTCAGATCTCAGTTCGTTTCCTATTCAGAAAAAAAAAGAAGTGTCTCCATAATCCTACCGCTCTGGTAGCAACTCTTTATAATCCAAACCGGTGGAATTTAACAGTAGATGATGAAATCCTCCCGCGCACGCGGGAAAAACGAGTTCTTGCCTTTAAGAATGAAGTCCGTGGGTCTGGCTCGCCATCATGTTTACATCAGCTTGCATGCGCACCACTCACACATTACAAAAGCCTCTCTTTCAACTTAGAAAACTCCTATTATTCACCGGAGCTGTCCGATTAAGAAACTGTTATTATAACTTTCCCAAAGAAACAGACAAATATCAGCATGTAACAATAAACTGGCTGCGTTAACGAGAAAATAGAAAATAATCACACTACTTTTCAGCTGTGTTACTCCACTTTTTCCGCACTTTCCCTCCGTTCAATCCGGGAATTCACCGGCTCTAATGTAGCAGCCATTTCTTAAAGGGGAAGCGTCACCGAATTCCCATAAAAGGCATACTCCTTATTTATTCATTAAATTATTATCAGTCATTTTCAGTTGATTCTGAATCAATGAAATGTGTGAACTTTTAATGAACTACACCTGTACATATGTTTTAACAAGTCATAATGGTATATTTATATAAGAAATGCTTAACACTTTATTTATTTATTTTTTAATTTCCCTTTTTAATGGTGGCACTTCTGTCCCTTGGAGTGGGTCTTCCAGTCCCCTCAGTGTCTGCCTCTGCCAGTCCTTCCAAGTCTCCTTCCTTCATCACGGTGTGTGATCAGTAGTGCTGGTCCTCTCTCCTCATCTTGTCTGGTCGGTTTTACCTTTAATTAAGCAGAGTTAGTAGCACTTATACTGCTCGAAGTGGGTCTTCCGGCCCACCTTCAAGGGTATCCTCCTCATCATCATCTACATGATATCTCGACAAATCAGCCAACACCATCTGGATAACTGGTGGATCCTGCCCCCCTCTGCTTCCTCTACTCACTATATCTAATGCAATTCTTTCTATTAATACCCTGTTACACGGGACACAACAACAACATATCACTAAAATTACCAATCCTACACATACTGACATCACCAAACTCGTAATAACTTCCTTCCATGGCCCAAACATTCCTTCTAGCCACTTAACCCATTCATACACACATACAATCATACAACAGACAAACATATAAGCTACTTACCCAGCCCTCACCGCAGCCACCCCACTCCCAACAACGGGATACACGGCCACGGGGAGCTTAGACACCACTGCCGCAAGGCTTTCTGGGTAAAGCCCGTGCCAGACCCAGTGGCGACGCTACACTGCCCCCTCCCTAATGGTCAACCGTCCCGGTGACCCACTCACCAGCGTCCACTGGGTGGCTCCATGTCCGGACCGCACCCCATTACACTGCCGAGTCGCTCTTCCACCCACTGCTGGACCGGGCACCCTGCCCCTACAGCCACCTGGGCTAGCGCACTCAGACAGACCGGGCATATTGGCCCACCGAACCACCAGAGCCACCCAAATGCCACAATCCCACTTCTGACACCAATGTGGCGCCGGCGAGCAGGAAGGATAGCGTCAGGGCCGCAAGTGAGCTGCCTTTGGCAGTTCATTCAGTGGTTTAGGGACAGACACCCATTCATTGTTTATCCCTGAATTTTCCTTCCATTCTCGTGACAAAGCCCTTAATCCTTCCAAAGCTCGTGTCACACTACCATCGGGTGCAGCATTATTAGGGATGAAGGTGCAACACGATGAACCCACAATCTGGCAAACTCCACCTTTCTCTGCCAACAACATGTCCAACGCCATTCTATTCTGTAAGGTCATAAGTGATGTCTGGTCTAGCTGGTCTCTCAGTCCCTCAATGGCCTGAACACTGAAATTAACAAATCTCTGCTGATTGTAATAGAGATAGTTTATCCAGTCTACATTCTTATTGATAGTTACCCACCAAAAGAGTGCACTTTCAAACCCTGCAGCAATCTGGTTCCTTGCCTTAAATTCATCTGGGACCCCCCTTGGGACCCCTATACCATCAATCCACACGGTCTTGTCGAAGGATCCGCCAGGTTTGACCTCTCGGGTGTCTCTTCGATGGCTGTGGTGATTGGTCAGGACGTCCGCGGCATCCTCCACTCCGTGTTGCTTGTAAATTCTAAAAGGCATAATCAGAAAGACCAACGCACACTCACCAGACCAATTCCCATGCAATCTTCGCCGGATTCTCATATCTCCACACAACCATACTAAATCCGCCCTACTGAATTTTGTGCATTCAGCTGGCTGCCTGTATAATTCCCATTTACATTTGTCAACTTTATGTTTTAGATAAATTTAGAAAATTTTTAATACGTTGTTCAGAGCCAGGTGGGGCTTTAGTTTCCAGTGGATAGAGACCAACCTCTGTCCAACTCAGTTCCTCAACTTTTGCGCCTGTTTTCGCCTTCTCTTTGACAGAGGAGGTTTCCACCAGTCGCTTAACAACTACTTGTTTCAATTCTCTATGTGTTAAATTAGACATTTTAGACCGCTTTAAACAACCTTTCGAGCAAAATCTGTAACACTTATTAAGAAAAAGATAAACTGATAGGTTTTAACGAGTCACACCCTAGAACAGAAGATTCCTGCCTAGTCGAAAAATACGAGTATTCTTTTAACATTCACTGGCACAACTCACTCGGTTGTCCAAACACAACTCAGACAAAAGAACGTAAACCTCAGTACAACAACAGTGTCTACTGGAAACAAACAATTACTTCACCGCGACCGACAATGGTCCTATGGAAACAAACATATACTTCAGGGCAATCGACAGTGATCCCCTGGAAACAAACAGTCACTTCACCGCGACCGACAATGGCCCTATGGAAACAAACATATACTTCAGGGCAATCGACAGTGATCCCCTGGAAACAAACAGTCACTTCACCGCGACCGACAATGGCCCTATGGAAACAAACATATACTTCAGGGCAATCGACAGTGATCCCCTGGAAACAAACAATTACTTCACAGCGACCGACAATGGCCCTATGGAAACAAACATATACTTCAGGGCAATCGACAGTGATCCCCTGGAAACAAACAATTACTTCACAATTTGTCTCTCATACTGCATTAACCCTTCCTGCTATATAAAATTCCACTTCAAACTGATCAGAGCAGAAGGTGCATACACATTACATCTAACATTTTCTACACTTATTCTACTTCATTATCGCCGCATGCTAGAGAGCCTTCAAATTTTCTAAATCACATTTTTCCCAATACAAAATCACCAATCCACTATTTATTATTTACTTTGCCATACTTAAAATAACAACAGCTCTGCTATATCAACTTCCATCAGTCCTACAAACCCCTGACTTATATTATTTATTCATTCAGATTTTTACCCCAACTTTTGGTCACTGGTACTAACACACCTCCTGCTTCTAACAATACAGACTTCATTTCCCACAATCCAACAGACTCTCACATGACCATCTCCTGCTCCTAGTCAGCCAATCCCTCATGCTCATCATCACCAGCGCTTTGATCCACTTTGGCTTTCTTGAATCACATTAAACTCTACTGAAATAGTTCCACTTAGTTAACTGTCTACTAGACTATTCGATACTTCTCACCTACCAAGTTATTTTCTTCACTGTTCCCTCAATCTTTAAACTGCACTCATCTATGATCATGCATAGTATTGCCACAAGGTTTACTGCACCACATTGAACCAATCTAACTTCTTCAATAAACTATATAGTATAAAATGAGTGAGTTGACCTGATCAATTAGCTAGAAAAGATTCATCGGATACAACACAAGCATCAAATATTAACAATTGCCAATTAACAATTTCCAAAAAATATTACCAATTAAATTGAATCTTACCGGAGTCCGTGTAAGCAATTATATTTAATCTCCCGAGACCCGAGCTTTGATTTTTTCAATGCATTTTCCCTATTCCTTTTGTTTTTAACCTTATTAGTTGGGTGACACGGTGGCTCAGTGGGTAGTACCGTCGCACACTGTCACAGCAAGAAGGTCCCCCTCCGCGGAGCCCGCATGTTGTCGTGTGGGTTTCCATCGGGTGCTCCGGTTTCCTCCCACAGTCCAAAGACATGCCAGCGAGGCGAACCAGAGACACTGAACTGTCCATGTCTGTGCCCGATATAACCTGAATCTTGTGCAATGAGCAACCACCGTTTCCGCCATAAATGCAACCAAAGTGCAAAACATAATGTCAAAATCTTAATAAAGAAGCAAACAAACTTTATTAGTGTTGTAGTACTTTTGCTACCACTAGCTGGCAGACAAAAGTGTCCACTAATGGGGACAATCGATCGAAGTTTAGCAGGTCAAGGAATAAGGCATAACAAAACCAAAATGTAATGTCCTCATATGTGACCGCAGGGTCGCAAAAGGTTAATCTCACCTGAGTCCAAGCAAGCAGCAGCGCTGAGAGATACTACAGATTGCTACAACTCCCTTTTCTCTAAACAGGAGGTAAGGCTGAAGATTACCTTCACCAGGCGTCCCTGAATCTGCATGCATATACGTACCTGAATCTGCATGCATATCCGTAGGTCTGCCGGTCCAGCTGCCCCAGCACAATGTATCACAGGATTTAATACACAAAGCGGCATATTAATTAATAATTCTTATTCCTGCCATAATACTCCCCCCTTTTTTCAAATTTTACAATCAAATCTTGAAAATAAAATATTAAATAAACCTTCTAAATGTGTTTATCCTGTTGGAAAGCACAGAATTTTAAAGTTAGTTCAATCAAAGTCTGGTGTTAGCTGGACCTGTAAACAAATAATGTCGTTAGTGAGCAGTGGAAGGTGTGTAACAGCTTTGTCGGCAGTGTCACCTCTGGCATTGTTTTGTAAATTTGGAACAAAACTTTAGAATATGCACAATTTACAAAATGACTCTGTTTGGGCGGCAGAATTGCACCCACAAGTTGTGCAACAAGGTATGGTGGGCGATTTCCAAATTTAAATTAGTCAAAACAAGACACTCTCCCACCAAATACAACCAATTGTTCGATTCCATATGTGAAAGTTTAGTTCAGAAACATGTAAGCAGTTTTGCTTGCAGCCAGTCTAGAGGCTGTTATTAAAGCATGTAGTTCAACAGTTTAAGCCAATAAATTGAATAGGAGGGACAATGACACAAAGTATAATTTGCTAAAATTTTAACTAAGCCCACTTGTTTCCTGTCTGTTGCAGCATCTCTGGATGCAAATCCTTTCACAAACATTTCCAATTCAGGATTCCTATCAGGCCCAGAAAAAATTAGATAGAGTAATACAGTCATGATGTTCACCATCTCCTGCAATTAGTAAAAAGTGGTAGGATTAAGTATATTACAGCATTTGATAATAATGTTCAATTTTAGAAGTACACTGTAGTATTTATACAATCATTAACTTGATACGTGAGATGTTTTCCTTTCAGTTATAGAACATAATTTGGCACTAACCGAGTTAGATAAGTATAACCCTCAAGATCACTTAGTATAACTACGGATATTTCTGTAGCAGACAAAGACAGAAAGAAAATTCTGCACAAATCCAGAAGGGATCAGAGTCCCTGTCTTGTACAGAAATAGTGGTACCTTCAGGCATTATTTCCAATTTAATTCAAGAGGCAAACAAATGATCACACCTCATAAGATTTATAGGGCTATGAAATCTCACTCTTTACAACTACACAATATTTTAGAAACAGTAACATGTTAGCTTTTACCTTTTACTTGTATTCAGCATTTGTATACAGAGAAAAACACGACATCACTCTCAAATAAACACAAGCTTTGACAATATATAATCCAATATATCAACACATGTCTTAATCAGAGGTGGAAAGAGTACCAAAAAGTGTATCCAAGCAAAAGCACTATTACCTTAATGAATCTCCACCTAATTACGAGTAAAGTTACTACTCTGAAAATCCACTCAAGCAAAAAGTAGAAAATAACTCATTTAAAATGTACTCACCGAGTAAACAGCAGGGGGTCTCCTCTGTGTAATGCAAACAGGAGTGGATACAAACCTCACAACAGTAGTATTTAATTCAAATGCAATAGAAGAAACGTTGTCCTTAACTCAAATGCAATAGAAGAAACATGTTGATGCAACAATTAAAACAGTTAGGGATGTGTAATGCGTCATTTCAAATGACATAAAACTTTTTCAAACTGTATAACCACTAGCGATGTGTCGTAAAATGATTCGAATCCATGAATCGGCTCTTCTAACCGAAACAAAGGAACCGACTCTTCCGGGAGTCGCCATGTAAATACGCGGCTCTTCAAAAGGAACCGAGACAAAAGACTCGACTCCCTGCCGCAAAACTCACTGGATTTCTTTCAGCTTAAGATTATAAAAATAAAGTTGATTATAAAATTAACTGCAGTACTTACCCAATCCAGACGTACAAAGACAAAGATAGCCGATGGACAAGAGATACGGCAAGCTGCTCACATAGAGCCAAAATAGCCGACGGACAGAAACACGCTGCCCATTCAGAGCCAAAATGGCGGATAGACAGAAAACCACGCTGCGCTCTCTGGTCCAAAATGGCCGCCGAACAAAAGAAACCACGCTGCGCAACCCAGAGCCAAAATGGCGGACAGACAGAGCCAAAATGGCGGACAGACAGAAAAGTTACAAACAAATACACACAGAAACACTGACAAACAAAACTCCTGATGTACTATTTTCGAACCGAATTTAGAATTTAAAGTAGTCTAATTAACCGAACTCCGCTTCCATAACAGACAAGCCCGAATTTAGAATAATCTTATTGATCAAATCCCGTTCCCAGCACCGACAGATTCTTTCAAGATTAAACGGCACTCCGCTTCCATAACAGACAAGCCCGTATATAGGACAATCTTATTGATCGAATCCCGTTCCCAGCACCGACAGATTCTTTCAAGATTTCCCACACGAATTACGAATTCCGCTTCCATAACAGACAAATTCGTTAGAACTTAGAACAAACTTCTTAATCAAATCCCGCTTCCATAACAGACAGATTCTTTTAAGGTTTGTTACAATCTAATTAGTTGAGTCCCGCTCCCATAACAGACAGACTTTCCTTTCACTCCAATAACAATGGCGCCCTTTACCATTTATTAGACCGGTCTGGTTCAACCTCAGCCATCAGGAAACATACATTTTAGCTCCAACATATATTCACAGTTTTAAACTATCTAATGATTTTTTAGTAATTTAATCAGACACTTACGGATTCCGAGATTAAATTTTATACTCAATACGCTAAATAATAAATGCAGCTAATATATATACAGAGAACATCTGTTTACCTTGTATAGACGCGTCTTGTATTGAGTACAAAAGCTCCTCAGAATCTCCGGTCTTATCTCAGTCAGCTAAATCAATTCTGATGCAATTCTCAGACCTCTTGAACCATCCTCTGGCTACCATTTGTTAGGATGAATCTTTTAGTTCAAAAATTCCTGAAGAAAGCAGTCGGGAAGTCCAGAAAGTACTCTTTAAAACACTTTATTAAGTGTAAAAATGATCTGTGAATATATATCAGAGCTAAGCCGACCGACGCTCCTTTCTCCTGCAGTATAGAAACACAACCACGTAAGAAAGAGACCGAGCCTCTCTCCCCGCCGGTTTTTAAACTCAGCTAGGCTCCTCCTCCTTTACTGCTGGTGGAGCCAATGAAGTGTGCTAACAAGCCCAGGGCTCCGCCTCCCCCCCTCGGTAGGAGTCAGGGAGGGATCCGGGTCACGGCGCCATTTTGAACAATAGGCCATGCGGCCTGGATGTAAAATTGCCGTAAAACTTCCCATATTGAAATTATGTTTAATAATGATGTTTAATAATGATGTTATGTTCCAAAAATCCTAACACAAGACATGGACTTCTGAAGTATTTATTAACTTAAGTCAGGTGTAACGCTGGTTAAGGATCAGAATTTAGGCTCTAAATCGCGGTACTAAACAGAGAAATGCAAGAACATGAACGATGCAGAGCGTCACACCTGAAGCTTCACTAACTAAACTGCAAAAGCAACAAGGACTTTTTATAAAGTTTAACATGTCCAGAACTGAAGCAGTCAAGAAGCTTTGTGATTTTAAAAAGAATATCCAACAGTAACAAAGGACTGAAAAACAAATTAGGTAATTAGACTCAAAACAAAATAGTATAAAAACCTGCACATTTTGTTCACATTTGGTTT
Source organism: Trichomycterus rosablanca (assembly GCF_030014385.1). NCBI lineage: Eukaryota > Metazoa > Chordata > Actinopteri > Siluriformes > Trichomycteridae > Trichomycterus > Trichomycterus rosablanca. Next base: position 61,196,000 of record NC_085989.1, read on the forward strand.
TTGTTTTTGCATTTGTTTGTTTAAATAGTGAAATAATGTTGATGTTTTTGCCTACTTCTAATTTTCTGATTGTAACATCTAAACATTAACAGCTTATTAGCACTACAATTTACTGCTTCTCATAAAGAGTGGGCAGTAGTCTAGTGCTTAAGGTACTGGACTAGTAATTACAAGGTCCCTGGTTCAAGCCCCTCCACTGCCAGGTTGCTGCTGTTGGGCCCTTGAGCAAGGCCCTTAACCCTCAATTGCTCAGACTGTATACTGTAACTGTATTGTAAGTCGCTTTGGATAAAGGTGTCTGCTAAATGCTGAAAATGTAATGTAAATGTAAATAAAGAGATAAAATTAATATTGAGCAGAATTAAGTTCACCTTATTGGTCCGGCCCTCAGGTGGAAAATGCTTTTGGGCCAGAAAATATCAGCTCTTATACAACCCCAAATCAGAAAAAGTTGGGTTAGGATGGAAAATGTAAATAATAATAAAAACACAGAGTTTCTTACATTGACTTTGACTTTTATTAGATGTCAGACAGGATGAAGCTGAGATATTTCATCTTTTATCTGCTCAACTTCATTTCTTTTATTAATAAACATCCATTCCTGCATTTCAGACCTGTAACACATTCCAATAAAAGTTGGGACAGTAAAGCATTTACCACTTTGTAATGTTGCCATTCCTTTTCACCACTTAAAAGAGGTTTTGGCACCGAGGAGACCAAGTGATTTAGTGTTTCAGCTTTTATTTTGTCTCGTTCTTCCTGCAAACACTGAAATTCCTCCTGATTCCTTGAATGGTTTAATGATATTCTGCACTGTAAAGGGAGAACATGCAAATCCCTTCCAATCTTTCTTTGAGGTTCATTCGTTTTTAAACATTTACTCATCAGAGACTCTCAGTCTTTCCTGGATGCTGCTTTTGTACCAAACCATGATCACAATCACCTGTTCACATCACCTGTTTAACATCACTTCATTATTTAGTGTTTTCACCTCATTACTAGCCATAAATTGCCCCCGTCCCAACTTTATTTGGAATGTGTTGCAGGCCTGAAATGCCGGAATGGATGTTTATTAATGAATGAAATGAAGTTGAGCAGATAAAAGATTAATATTTAATTGTATTAGTTATTTGCATTAAACTTATAAGTTTCTGCTGTCTTAGTTTAATTAGCAGAGGTCGAATAGACTTTTTTAAGGTTTCTGAGGTCCAGAGATATGTTGACCTTGGCATGGGCTTCTTGCTTCCGTGGGAATGCATGGGTGTTGAAGCTGTGTGTGCGGGGGTGCACGCGGGGTTCTGATGCTTATGCATTCTTATGGCAGTACGGCATGTTCCTAACAAACTGACTATTCTTGTAGGATGATAAACAAGGTTGGTGTGGAAGAAACTCTGTGTTTTCATTATTTACATTTTCCATCCTGTCCCAACTTTTTCTGATTTGGGGTTGTAAAAGTTTCACCTGAACATGTAAATATTTTGGGAGTTGGGAAGTGAAACTTTGAAGGAAATCGAGTTCTGCTGCTTTACATTGTCGTCTCGTGATGGGAAATTCAAATGGGATATTTACATCTTCTCTCTAGGGTTGATTTTTGCATTTCATTGTTTTTCTTTCACGTTCTGTCTTTATAGTTACAGAATATTGTAGAAAAGTGAATTCATGACCAGAGCTTCATAAATAAATAAACTCTAGAACGATCTGAACTAAACATTATTTTTATTCTTCTTCTTCTTCTTGTTTTTGTTGGTGTTTCAGGTTTTCTGGAAATATTTTAAGTCAGTAATATACAAAATTATTGAGCACATCCTTTTAGTATTCTGCACATTTAAATACACAATTATTATTTATTTATTGAATTATGAACACATTGTAAAGGTGGCATGTTTATTATTCAATGTTTCACTGTGTTACTATATTAAAATCAGTAAATAAACAATAATTGTTTCATTAAATGTACAGAATAATATTTCAGCTTCTTCCCTGTACAGGATGTCACTTGTTCTCATAAAATAAAGAAAATACTGAATTTGACCAGAAGTGTCTATAAACTTCCTAGTTATAAACCACATGGAGGAGTGAATGAAGCCGTTTTGGTGTGGATGTGAGGTTAGTCTGCTGATAACTATGATTTTCTAGCTGATTTCCCTCCAACTCTAATGGAAAGCTTTGATGGTGGAGGGTTGATGGTGGAGGGTTGATGGTGGAGGGTTTGATGGCGGAGAGTTTGATGGTGGAGGGTTTGATGGCGGAGAGTTTGATGGTGGAGGGTTGATGGTGGAGGGTTGATGGTGGAGGGTTTGATGGCGGAGAGTTTGATGGTGGAGGGTTGATGGTGGAGGGTTTGATGGTGGAGGGTTTGATGGTGGAGGGTTTGATGGTGGAGGGTTGATGGTGGAGGGTTGATGGTGGAGGGTTGATGGAAAGCTTTGATGGTGGAGGGTTTGATGTTTATCTAGATTGTCTTCATCCAGAAGCCAGGACGAGGGCTGATGATCAGATGGTTGAGTTTCAGTATAAACATGATGTTTGTAGGTTGAAGGTAAATAAATAAAAACAAAGACACACAAGATGGTGAGTTTTCTTATAAATACTTTTATTATCAGACTGTATGTTTGAACTGAAACTGACGCGTGATAGGTCTGGTAGGTGGAGTTTAGAGCTGCATAATAAAGAAGAGTTTCCATATTCTGCTTTAGTGCTCAGGTAGAGACTGAACTCAGACCAAACCCAACTGAACTGAAGGTGAGTGTTTACTGAAATATGGAGGGAATTCATTTAACGTTGGTCTATTTCAGAGCTACAGATTACATTTACTAAACCTGAACATTTATTACATTTATTTATTAAAGTCTTAGCTTTCTAAGATCTTATTTTAACCAAGATCTGCTGCTGTTTACTTCAGCACAGCCGGCGGTCATTGTGCTGTATTGGCTTAATTAGAGATAAAAAAATATCGACATGTATGTAAAATGATGTGTTTATAAATGTGTGGGATTAATTTGTGAGTTTTATTTGATATTTTTTGTAACTTGTTTAACAATCGTTGTGTTTGTGTTTATTTAGATGTGTTATAGTGGTTTTTATATCTCAGCCCCGGTGTGTGTAAAACAGATCTGGTTTAAATTAAATATTCAGCATCAGGTCACGTAATAAAAGCTCCTGTACAGCATTAAAATATAAAATCAGATTTTCAGATGTTTAGCTGCACAATAACAAATGACCTCTATAATGTAAAACTGGGGAATTTTACTTAAATAACCAACAAAGTTCTATTTAGAATTGAGGAGCTTATGAGGTGTGATGTATACAACTGAAATGAAAAATGCCTAAATGCTGCTTTTTAAAATAAAACAAAATAACAAGCAGCGGTGGAAAGTAACGAGTTCCATTTACTCGTGTTACTGTAATTGAGTAGTTTTTTTTGTGTACTTGTACTTTTTAAAGTAAATTTTACAACCTGTAATTTTACTTTTACTTAAGTATGTTTTGTATTAAGAATTGTAATTCGCTACATTTTAAATAACATCCGTTACTGAGTAAAAAAAACCCAAAGAAAACAATAAAAAACTCGACATCAAACCTGCGCAAACATGTAGAGCAGTGGTGGCTAAACTGTTAGTCTGTTTGATCCGGCATAAACAACTCCATGAATCGGTTCATTTGGTGAAGAGATTCAGATGTATAAACCAATCAGAGCTTCCGAATTCAGATTCTGGGTGGAATTTTAATCTTTTTCTTCATTGGTTGTTGTATAAATGAGAGTTTAGTGAACGAATCACCAATTAAAGCTTTTTACCGGGAAAGCTGAGAGAATAAACGATCTACAATAGTTTTCATTAGTGAGGTGGATAAAACAGTTGATTTATATATTCTGGAAACATACAAGATGCTCTTATATAAAGTGGATTATATCCCTAATGGGACAACACACGGTTCTGATTTTCTGCTGCTGCTGTGTGATTGATCTGGGTCGCGGTTCTGATGTTTACGGTTGGCTTTCATTTTGCAACGATAGCAAAGCATTATCAAATATTGTGATTTTTTTTTAATGCTCATTGATTATAAGTAAAATGGAGCATAAATGTGATTGTGAGATTCTGCTGGTTTGTTTTTGATTTCGATCATGTTCCTATGACGGGGTAAGACCCGATATATTTTTTATAAGTGCAACCCAAACCGTCTAACCCCCCTCCCACCCACCCCGCTCAGGTAAACACCCGACATACCACCCCCCCACCATATTCCTGCCTCCAACCCGCCAGCCCAGGGTGTTTCTTTATTTCCAGTTCTGAAAGTTGGCACTATTGATCTGAACCAAGTTAGTTAGCGTCAAGTCCAACAAGCTAAAAAATAATGCTAACGTTACACAGCGATTTATTGTGGATAAACAGAAATAATGCTGTATTGAATTGGTAAGAGCAGTTGTAGGCTGTTAGGTGTGTAGAGGTTAAATCCACACATGAACTGCTGATATGCTGCATGGCTGGTGAGCTGTGTGTGATCTGCTGTATCATTCATCTATCAACTTCTGTTGGAAAATGACCTCCCTTCTTCTGTTAAACAAGTAACTCAGTAACGTTTATTCTGAGTACATTTTAAATGAGTTACTTTTTACTTGAGTACATTTTTAGACTAGTAATTTTACTTGTACTTAAGTAAAAAATCATCAAAGTAAAATCACTTTTACTTGAGTACAATATTTTAGTACTCTTTCCACCTCTCATAACAACCTAACAATTTTGGGATGATCTGTAATTTTCCAGTATTATGAATTTTATTCCTTGTCCAATTAAAAGTTTTAATTTTAGATTGTTGATAATTGTTAACATTAAATCTTTTATTTTATTTTGCTATTTTTGATGAATGTTTATGCATTATGGGTGAAACTGTAAAGCAGGGTAAGCAGTGTAATAATAATAACTTTTCTTTAGGGGGAAACCTAGCTAGTAACGAAAGCTAAACACAAGAGCTAGTAACAGCTAGTAATGAGAGCTAAACACAAGAGCTAGTAACATAGCTAGTAACGAGAGCTAAACACAAGAGCTAGAAACATAGCTAGTAATGAGAGCTAAACACAAGAGCTAGTAACATAGCTAGTAACGAGAGCTAAACACAAGAGCTAGTAACATAGCTAGTAACGAGAGCTAAACACAAGAGCTAGTAACATAGCTAGTAACAGAGCTAAACACAAGAGCTAGTAACTAGTAACAGAGATAAACACAGGAGCTAGTAACAGAGATAAACACAGGAGCTAATAACAGAGATAAACACAGGAGCTAGTAACAGAGATAAACACAGGAGCTAGTAACAGAGCTAAACACAGGAGCTAGTAACAGAGATAAACACAGGAGCTAGTAACAGAGCTAAACACAGGAGCTAGTAACAGAGATAAACACAGGAGCTAGTAACAGAGCTAAACACAGGTGCTAGTAACAGAGATAAACACAGGAGCTAGTAACAGAGATAAACACAGGAGCTAGTAACAGAGCTAAACACAGGAGCTAGTAACAGAGCTAAACAAAGGAGCTAGTAACAGAGATAAACACAGGAGCTAGTAACAGAGCTAAACACAGGAGCTAGTAACAGAGATAAACACAGGAGCTAGTAACAGAGCTAAACACAGGTGCTAGTAACAGAGATAAACACAGGAGCTAGTAACAGAGATAAACACAGGAGCTAGTAACAGAGCCAAACACAGGTGCTAGTAACAGAGATAAACACAGGAGCTAGTAACAGAGATAAACACAGGAGCTAGTAACAGAGATAAACACAGGAGCTAGTAACAGAGATAAACACAGGACCTAGTAACAGAGCCAAACACAGGTGCTAGTAACAGAGATAAACACAGGAGCTAATAACATAGATAAACACAGGAGCTAGTAACAGAGATAAACACAGGAGCTAGTAACAGAGATAAACACAGGAGCTAGTAACTCTGAAATGAGATGAAAGTATTTAGTGTAAATCAGTGATAAAAATCTATGAGAGACAAAATGAGAAAAAAAACTCCAGGAAATCACATTGTAGGATTTTTAAAGAATTTATTTGTAAATTATGGTGGAAAATAAGTATTTGGTCAATAACAAACAAGCAAGATTTCTGGCTCTCACAGACCTGTAACTTCTTCTTCAAGAAGCTCTTCTGTCCTCCACTCATTACCTGTATTAATGGCACCTGTTTGACCTCGTTATCTGTATAAAAGACACCTGTCCACAGCCTCAAACAGTCAGACTCCAAACTCAACCATGGCCAAGACCAAAGAAAATTGTAGACCTGCACCAGGCTGGGAAGAGTGAATCTACAATAGGCAAGCAGGTTGGTGTAAATAAATCAACTGTGGGAGCAATTGTAAGAAAATGGAAGACATACAAGACCATTGATAATCTCCCTTGGGGTCAAGATCTCATCCCATGGGGTCAAAATGATCATGAGAACGGTGAGCAAAAATCCCAGAACTACACGGAGGGACCTGATGAATGACCTGCAGAGAGCTGGGACCAAAGTAACAAAGGCTACCATCAGTAACACACTACGCCGAGAGGGACTCAAATCCTGCAGTGCCAGGCATGTCCCCCTGCTTAAGCCAGTACATGTCCAGGCCCGTCTGAAGTTTGCCAGAGAGCATATGGATGATCCAGAAGAGGATTGGGAGAATATCATGTGGTCAGATGAAACCAAAATGGAACTTTTTGGTAAAAACTCAACTCGTCGTGTTTGGAGGAAGAAGAAGAACCCAAGAACACCATACCTACTGTGAAGCATGGGGGTGGAAACATCATGCTTTGGGGCTGTTTTTCTGCAAAGGGGACAGGACGACTGATCCGTGTTAAGGGGAGAATGAACGGGGCCATGTATCGTGAGATTTTAAGCCAAAACCTCCTTCCATCAGTGAGAGCATTGAAGATGGAACGTGGCTGGGTCTTCCAGCATGACAATTATCCCAAACACACCGCTCGGGCAACGAAGCAGTGGCTCCGTAAAAAGCATTTTAAGGTCCTGGAGTGGCCTAGCCAGTCTCCAGACCTCAACCCCATAGAAAATGTGTGGAGTCCGTGTTGCCCAGCGACAGCCCCAAAACATCACTGCTCTAGAGGAGATCTGCATGGAGGAATGGGCCAAAATACCAGCTACAGTGTGTGCAGACCTGGTGAAGACTTACAGGAAACGTTTCACCTCTGTCATTGCCAACAAAGGTTATGTTACAAAGTATTGAGTTGAACTTTTGTTATTGACCAAATACTTATTTTCCACCATAATCTACAAATAAATTCTTTAAAAATCCTACAATGTGATTTCCTGGATGTTTTTTTCTCATTTTGTCTCTCATAGTTGAAGTGTACCTATGATGAAAATTACAGACCTCTCTCATCTTTCTAAGTAGGAGAACCTGCACAATCAGTGGCTGACTAAATACTTTTTGACCCCACTGTATAAGAGTTGTAGTATGTAATGTGGGTTACACTTTATTAAATCTTTACTTGGGAGGAGCACTTTTATTACAGTCTCTTTGTACAACTCTCTTGGCTGCAATATGGTATTGAACTCTTTGAATGTTTTTTAGTAGTAGCAGCAACTGAAAAAAAGATCTTTAAAAAGAAAAGAAATACTTTTATGGTCACAACATTGATTGAGCCTAAGCAGGAGTTAAAGGGACAAAGGGACTATTTTCAAAGATAATGTTATTTTTAAAGATAATCTGTTGTTTGGGTGCTCAGTATATTGTAAGAGATTTATAAACTTTTGTGATCTCAGCATTAATTTTTATGGTGCAGAAAATATTTACTGCTGAAAAACATGACTTACCTTCACCTGCACTAATGCACGGCCTCAGACAGATGTTCTCTCTCTTTAACTTCTTTATTTTATGCTGCAGTACATCTATTTTGCAAAGTAGCTCAGGTGGCATACAGAGGTGGGCGAGTGGGCACAAAATATCTGTACACAAATATATTTTCAACACAATATATTTTAATAAAAAAGTCAACTAGCACTTACTTCAATTGATTTAGGATATGGGCTTGTGGGCTTTTAGGATATGGGAATCTGGTTGTGGAGCAGTGTACTAAATGTCAAACTTGTTGCAACTATTATAAACCTGAATATGGGCGACCCGTCCTTTTGTGCTGATCTGAATGAAGGCAAATACACGGAGACTCTCTCTAAGACTCGACCTGAATTTTCTGCATCTGAACTTTACCACCAGTCGAGGTAAAGTTACTTTTCGGTTGGTGTAGAGAATCCAACAGCGCGTGCTGTCAGTCACCAGTCGCTGGATGGATTCACCTGAGAGAAGTGTTGCAGGTACAGAAAGCTCATTTCTCCACTGAACAGGGTCAGAACAAAGAACCAACAGATGTGAGGTGATTAAACTACCGGCCTCTTCTCTCAGTCCTCTACCCACAATACCCTCTGCCTGTGTTTGCTCAGCGTGAGACAAAGACCCAGCAAGTTCTGACTGCTGTTTGCTCCTCTTTATAGACCTGTGCACAGGTGTTGTGCTTTACACCTGATTGCTGGCTCACTGTTCACCCCTAGTGGCCGGAGTCTTACTAGCCCCAGGACCGACCCTTACATAAAGACCAGTTACTTCCTCCAGTTCTGTATGTAAATAAAAAATCACACACACACACACACACACACACACACACACACACACTGTAAGAAGTATAATGAGTATTATAAAACGGATAGTTCCGGTCCTAAAAACTGATTGGCTGAGCCGCGTTCGAAGCCGTTGTAAAATCCCCGATAAACGCACACCTAGGACCACCTCACATCATTCCATATTAATACGCCACTGAATAGAGAAAGTTAATGTTATTTTCGCCTTCATGTTGCCTAGCAACACTTTTAAGGAACTACCTGCCATCGCGGAAGAATGCTTTATTGTAAGTTTATCCACAATAAATACATTTATGAATTAAATATTGTTGTATTTATTGTATTTTATGTTTACCGCCGTTTTATAAAAGCAATAAGCCACTCGAGACCGTGCGTTACTGTTATGATTTTAGCATTTTCGTGCCAAAAACGTCATCCCCGTGCTAAAATCACAGTAACGCACGGCCTCTCGTGGCTTATTGCTTTAATCAACAGCCATCACAGACAAAGGGAATCGACCTAGACATGAAAGTAATTAAAGACAATTAGACCAATTAGAATTAAGGTGACACTTCCATCTTGTCTGCGCTGCTTTTGGGCAATACACATTCTTTACAGGAAACCCCTAAAATGGTAGCACAGGAAGCCCATATTATAACGAGGTCTGTAGTAGCTGGTGAACGTGCCCCGGGTTCCCAGCGAAACAGACCTTACAGAGCTCAGAAATCAAAGGCCTCATATACCAGGTCTCCCAATTAGTGCAGATCACCCGCAGCTGTGGGGCTGCCTATTTAAGCCAGCTCCACACAGCAGTGGGTGTCGCACCTTTGTTTGTTTTCGCTCTCTTGTGGCAGCTCGTCCACACTTGTTTGTAGCCATAGGTGGTACCCCTGGTGGCACCAGGCCATCCGGGTGTGTAAAACCGCAAGGTTTGAGGTAGACAGGGTTTTCTTTCTACCTTCTAGAACTAGTGTGGTGCGACGCCTTGCAGTCCTCGAACTGCTGTTCCTTTAAGCGCTAGCATTTAGCATTAGCGGTTTTCATTCAGCGCCGTCTTTTAGCGCTAGTAGTAACGTCGGCCTCAGTGCCGTTAGTTAATCTGATCATTGGATTCTCCAACCGCTGGGTGGCGACTCCGTTAAGCAAGTGGTTGTCACGCCAACTTCCCCGGTTCGAATCTGCAGTCAGTATCTGCCTAACTTTACTTGTTTGTGTTTCTCTTGTTTCAGATCGGCGTGCTTCAGTTCCACGACCCCACGACTAAGGGTGCGTCGATCGATACCCTCGCTAGCCTACCGCAATGCTGTGGCTAGCACTCTGCGGAGGTTCTCTCCTCCACACTCTTTCCTGAGCGCTTTAGGCGCTCACGCGCCTTTGTTTTCCAGCGCTGCAGTAGCGCGGTTGTAACGCTCCCAGCAGTCACGCCTCAGACCCGGGTTCGCGTCCCGCTTTCTTTGTTTTGGTTTTCGTGTTGGCATTTTTTATTTAGCTGCGTCAGCAGCTTCCGTCGGAGGTTCCGATCGGTTTTTTGTTCTGTCTTTTGTTAACTGTTTATCTTTTCCGTTGTCCTTATTAAATTAATAAAATATTCTTTATTATTTTATTCTGCATTTGTGTCCTTTCTTCCCACGTGACAGAAAGGTGCGACCATACCATGGACGCAGCAGAAGTTCCACCCTTTGCTGAAGCTCTACGTAACCAAGGGGTGGCATTAGGCAGGCACGAGGTGGCCCTGAACGAGTTGGCGCAGCGGGTAGCTGCGCTCACCCAGCAGCCGCCAACTCCTAGGTCCGGCCCTGACTCCTCAGCCCACTCTCCTACCCACTCCGGAGTGTGTGGAAACCGCGACACCCCTATTCCGCCTTTCGAAAGGTATTCGGGAGAGGCCAAGAGGTGCCGTGGCTTCCTCCTCCAGTGTGCCCTTGCGTTCGAGCTGCAACCCTCTCGCTACCCCACTGAGCGGTCGAAGGTTGCATACATAATATCCCTTTTGACTGGCCGAGCTTTAGAATGGGCTACTGCCCTCTGGGAGCAAAACGCCCCGGAATGCTCTTCGGAAAGCTCCTTTAAGGAAGCCATCAAGGAGACCTTTTTTCACCCTTCGGGGGGCCGTGAGGTAGGCCCTCGCCTACTCGAGCTCACCCAAGGTGCTCGGTCAGTCGCCGACTATGTAATCGAGTTTCGAACGCTCGCGGCGGAGTGCGGTTGGGACGAGGGGGCCCTTACTGCCATATTCCATCGTGGTTTGTCTGGTAAAGTTAAGGACGAGCTGGCCACTAGGGACCCTCCAACCACTCTTAGGGAGTTCTATGTCCTGGCCAACGCCATTGACACCCGCCTTCGCCAGCGAGCACGGGAACGGGGCACCTGTCCTCCGTTCCCCCGCTCGCAGGCGTCTCCTAAATCTCCTCCGCCTTTCCTGGATCCCGAGCCTATGCAGTTGGGGTCAGCTCGCGCTGGCGCCCCAACGACATCGGCCCCGCCTGCCCGACCCCGGCAGCCGTTAAACGAGTAGGCCGCTCTCGAGCCAGGGACTCGGGGGCGAGCCGAACCAACATCCCTGTCCAAGGACTATTTCTGCAGGCCCGGTTGCTTTGGGGCCTGGGAGACACAGACCTTCGGGTCTGTGTGGATTCAGGCACGGTGGAGAGTTTCATTGACATCAACCTGGTACACAGGCTGGGGATTGAGGTCCAACCGCTAATAACCCCAGTGTCGGTCCATGCGGTAGATGGCCGACCTGTAGCGGGCAGCCCGATAACCCACCAGACGCAACCTCTCACGTTGCGTCTGGAGAACCACGAGGAACGGATCACCTTTCTTGTGACTCACGTTCCTCAACTCCAGGTGGTATTGGGGTATTCGTGGCTGTGAAGACACAACCCCCAGATCGACTGGGCCACCGGATCGATCTTCATCTGGGGAACGCAGTGTCGGGACTCGTGCTTGCTGCAAGCCGGCACGAATCCCGATCCGTCCGAACCCAAGATGGCGATTCCGGATTTGGCAGCTGTTCCTCCTGTGCACCACGATTTACGGAAGGTTTTTAGCAAGTCCCGGGCGCAGGACTTGCCCCCCCACAGACCGTTCGATTGCGCCATCAACTTGTTGCCCGGCACTACTCCTCCTAGGGGGCGCCTTTTTTCGCTCTCCGGTCCAGAAAAGGTCGCTATGGAGGAGTATGTGCGTGAGGCGCTCAAACAGGGGTTCATCCGTCCTTCCTCCTCCCCAGCTGGGGCAGGGTTCTTTTTTGTAAACAAGAAGGACTGCGCCCCTGTATCGATTATCGCGGTCTGAATGCCGTTACGATCAAGGATCGGTACCCGCTGCCGCTGATGGCCACGGCTTTCGAAGCCCTTCAGCGAGCATCTGTTTTTTCAAAGCTCGATCCGGATCAGGCAGGGGGATGAGTGGAAGACTGCGTTCATTACGCCCACTGGCCACTATGGGTATCTGGTGATGCCATTTGGGTTAATGAATGCCCCCGCAGTCTTCCAGAGATTTATCAATAAGGTCTTGCGGGAGACTCTTGGTAAATTCGTCTATGTTTACTTAGACGACATTCTTATCTTTAGTCGGTCCATCGACGAGCACATAGGGCATGTCCGACGAGTTCTCCAGTCTTTCACTCCCCCACGGTTTCGTTCCTGGGGTTTGTAGTCTCCGAGGGCACCCTGCGCATGGACTCGGCTAAAGTATCTGCTGTGGAGAAGTGGCCAACTCCAAGTTCTTTACGCCAACTGCAAAGGTTTTTGGGCTTTGCAAACTTTTTTCGGCGTTTCATTAAGAACTTCAGCTCAGTCGCCTCTCCGTTAACAGACCTCACAGGCAAAGGTCCGTTCCAATGGACGGTGCAGGCCCAACAAGCTTTTGATAAGCTAAAAACACTCTTGACAACTGCTCCCGTCTTGCAGTTGCCAGACCCAGAGGAGCCCTTCGTTGTCGAAGTGGATGCCTCCGAGGTCGGGGCAGGGGCAGTTTTGTCCCAAAGAGTGGGGCCAGGGAAGAAGCTGCATCCATGTGCCTTCTTCTCGCACCGCCTGACTCCAGCCGAGCTGAACTACCCGGTTGGAGACAGGGAACTCTTGGCCATTAAGTTGGCATTAGAGGAGTGGCGACACCGGCTCGAGGGGGCCAAACATCCTTTTCTTGTCTGGACGGATCACAAAAATCTGTCATTCATCCAGCAAGTAAAGAGGATGAACTCCCGTCAGGCCCGGTGGTCCTTATTTTTTGGAAGGTTCAATTTTACACTGTCTTATAGACCGGGGTCCAAGAACGTTAAACCGGACGCTCTGTCTAGACAGTGGGAACCGACTAGGCCGGAGACCGGACCTGATCCCGTGATCCCCTCGACCCAGATAGCGGCCCCAGTCACCTGGGGCATATCAAAGGTCATTCGGGATGCCCAACGGGCTGAACCCGACCCCGGTGGGGGACCTCCTAACAGACTGTACGTACCTTCATCCGTACGGCGTCAGGTCTTCAAGTGGGCTCATGCTTCCCCATTTGCGGCGCACCCAGGTGTCCCTGGTCTTGCTGCGCCGAAGATTTTGGTGGCCGGGGATGGAGAACCAGGTACGTGACTTTGTCCGTGCCTGCTCTGTGTGTGCTCTGAACAAGAGCCCCAGAGAGCGCCCGAGGGGCCTTCTTCATCCGTTGCCAATACCTGCTAGACCGTGGTCCCACATTGCCCTGGACTTTGTGACAGGCTTGCCAAAGTCCAGAGGGTTCACGGCGGTATTGGTAATTGTCGACCGGTTTACCAAATCTTGCCTCTTTATCCCACTGCCCAAGCTACCATCCGCCATGGGCACTGTGCAGATCATTCTGAATCATGTGGTGAGAGCACATGGGGTCCCGTCAGACATTGTGTCTGATCGGGGCCCACAGTTTGTGAGCCAGTGCTGGCGGGCTTTTTGCCAACTTATGGGCGCTAAGGCCAGCTTATCCTCCGGTTACCACCCGGAGTCGAATGGGCAGTCGGAGAGGCTTATCCAGGATCTGAGCAAGATGCTCAGGTGCCTGACGGCAGGGAATCCGACCACGTGGTCGGATAAGTTGATGTGGGCAGAGTTTGCTCACAACACCCTGCATCATTCGGCGATTGGCATGTCACCGTTTGAAGCTTAGTTTGGGTACCCTCCGCCGCTCTTTCCTGAGCAGGAGCAGCAGGTAGCGGTCCCATCTGTACAGCTTCATGTCCGTCGCTGCCGCGCCGCCTGGCGCAAAGCTAGGCAGGCACTTGTGGCCACCCAGCGCTCTGTGAAGCGCAAAGCTGACCGCAGGCGGCAGCCGGCTCTTACCTTCCGTCCAGGCCAACGGGTACTTGTTTCAACGAGGGATCTCCCCGTTCGAGGTGTCCCACATAAGCTGGCACCCAAGTACATTGGCCCGTTCAAGGTGGTAAGGCGGATTAACCCGGTGACATGTAGGTTGGAGCTTCCTCCCTGCATGAAAGTGCATCCAACCTTCCATGTCTCCCATCGCCGACCATTTATGTGCGGGGGAGTTTTACCCCCTCCCCAACCTCCCGCCCCTCGTATCATCCAGGGTGCCCCTGCTTTCACTGTCCGTCAGTTGCTTGATAGAAGGAAGGTTCAGGGTAGCACCCAATACCTGGTGGATTGGGAAGGTTACGGCCCTGAGGAACGTTCATGGGTACCGGCTCGCCAGATCCTGGACCCTGAACTGATCCGCGAGTTCCGACGGAACCGAGCTGCGGGTCTTGGGACCTCAGGAGCTGTCCCTAGAGGAGGGGGTTCTATAACGAGGTCTGTAGTAGCTGGTGAACGTGCCCTGGGTGGCGACTCCGTTAAGCAAGCGGTTGTCACGCCAACTTCCCCGGTTCGAATCCGCAGTCAGTATCTGCCTAACTTTACTTGTTTGTGTTTCTCTTGTTTCAGATCGGCGTGCTTCAGTTCCACGACCCCACGACTAAGGGTGCGTCGATCGATACCCTCGCTAGCCTACCGCAGTGCTGGGGCTAGCACTCTGCGGAGGTTCTCTCCTCCACACTCTTTCCTGAGCGCTTTAGGCGCTCACGCGCCTTTATTTTCCAGCGCTGCAGTAGCGCGGTTGTAACGCTCCCGGCAGTCACACCTCAGACCCGGGTTCGCGTCCCGCTTTCTTTGTTTTGGTTTTCATGTTGGCATTTTTCATTTAGCTGCGTCAGCAGCTTCCGTCGGAGGTTCCGATCGGTTTTTTGTTCTGTCTTTTGTTAACTGTTTATCTTTTCCGTTGTCCTTATTAAATTAATAAAATATTCGTTATTATTTTATTCTGCATTTGTGTCCTTTCTTCCCACGTGACACATATATGGTATTTCTCAAATGTATATATGTTGTGTGTTTTAATCCCGAATGGTTCAGTCCAGCTCTGCTGATCCCTGATTTCTTGCTACTGCTTCCTGTAATAAAGATTCACCATTTTCATCAAGTTTGGAGATACGTCCTTCCTTCCTTCCTTCCATTTTTTCTTCCAACACACACACACACACACACACACATCTGGAATTCCAGTGACCTGAATCAGGATCTGATTGATCTGATTGCTGCAGTATTAGTACTTTTATGTATCATTTCTATATTAATACTGTGTGTGACTGGATATATAGTGTTAGGAATGATGTTATACCAATATCCTGTACACAAGTCTAAAGAACATCAGTACTGCATGCTTAAATCACATCTGTATTGATTTGTGTGTATTACAGCTGTTTAATCTATATATTAAAATATGAAAGCTCCTCCAGGGTTCATGCAGCTCACTCAGAAGAGTTAAACAGGTTACACAACTCTTTGTTCAGTCCACCGTTCATGTTTTTGCAAGTTTGGACTCGACTTGAATTTTCTGTGTCAGATCTTTGTTTACACACCGAGCTCTGATTTACCCACAATGCTGTTATCCTGTTAGATATGATGGTGATCTGCACTTACACTGTCCACAACTCTCTAATGCACTTTATCCCAGACTGGACTAAATAATAAACAATTAAAAATCTAATTTATTCAGTGTAACCTCTTAGCTTAGCTCATGTGTTAGTGTGTCTTGTCTGTTGTTTGAAATAAATGAAACATCTGTGTGTGTGTCTGTGTGTGTGTGTGTGTGTTTGTTTGTTACCAGTTTTAAATCTTTATTTTATTATTTTATTAATATTGTTCTCTTTTAAGCTGCATGACTGTTGCTGTGCTAACAAACTGAAGCTAAGTGCTAACAGCATAACAATCAAACAAACAGCAGGTCAGTGCTAACATACACAACTTTATTTTAACTCTATTAATCACTAAAGTGTTAAGAGACGTTAAAAACTTAAACAGCAGCACGAAGTTACATTCCTGAGTCTATAAACTCTGTTTTACTGTTTTAGTGCTGAGTGAAAACGTTCTGATTCATTATTGTACTTTAGGTTCATGTAGAACAATAAACTAATAAATTCTGTTTAAATTAAACACCGTTTATTGAATTTTATCCATTTTTTTAATTATAAGTCATTTTACAGTAGAGCACATGTGTGTGTCTGTATTCATCAAGAGGAGACATTTAAGTGGTGAAATTTGTCTCCAAAATTATATAATAATAATAATAATATATATTTATATATTACAATGTGTGTGTGTGTGTGTAAAGTTATTAGTGTGTAACGGAGGTTTTCTGTGGTACTAACAGGATCCAGTAAGAGATCCAGAGATCAGATCTGCTGAGATGGACCAGGAGGAATGGAGGATCGTGCTGCTGGGGAGGACTGGTGTTGGGAAGAGTGCAACAGGAAACACCATCCTGGGAAGAAATGTATTCAGATCAGAACGATCTTTATATACTGTAACAAAAATCACTGAACGTGCAGAAGCAGAGATAGAAGGAAACCGTGTACATGTGGTTGATACACCAGGATTCTTTGACACAAAACTGCCACGAGATCAGTTAGCGAAGCAGTTTGCCAAGAGTGTTTATCTCTCACAACCAGGAGTTCATGCTCTCATTCTGGTTTTCAAATATGATTCATTTACAGAATATGAAGAGGAAATGATTAAGAGGTTACAGGAGGTTTATGGTGAGCAGGTTACAGATAACATGATCATTTTGTTTACTCATGCTGAGGGTGTCAGAGAGGAAGAAATAGTTAGAAGTACAAATGAACATCTCAGAAGGGTGTTAGATCAGTGTGGAGGAAGATTTCACATCTTTAATAATAAAGAAGCACAGAACAGACAGCAGGTCACTGAACTTCTGCAGAAGATAGACAGCATGGTGCAGTGGAATGAAGGAGGATTCTACACTAATGAGATGTATAAGGGAGCGCAGGGCTTAAACTGGGAGGAATTCAGGGAGAAAAACAAGAAATTAATTTTATTTAGAACTACTCTTTTAGCTGCAGCTGTGCTGATGCTAGTAACAACAGTTATTATGGGGGTGGTGATGTTAGTGATGAAGGGAGTATTTAAGCGGTAACTGGGATTTAGGAAGGAAGTGGTTTGTGGTGCTTCACTGGAAGCAACAGCAGGAGGTGAAAGTCTGATTAAAACAAGAAGCTGCACTATAAAATGATTTAATATTATAAATAGAAATGATTTTGTACTGTTGGTTTACTTATCAATTACTTATTATTCTTTCTATTGTTTTATAATTTTGTTTTTTTTTAATCACGTGCTTCATAATTCCATAATAATCGTTCTACTGTTAATATACGTACATTTACTGTGTTCTGTTTTTTTTGTCTGGTTCTGTTTAATGAGATAAATGTGTGTTAAAATATGTTCATTTCTGTTAAACTGACTCCACAGTTCTGAACTTTTATCTTCTACTGAATACAACAATCACACGTTCATTATCACACAGCTGAAGTTATCTAGCATGAGGTTATAAACATAAAACTACACTGGGCGTGTCGGGTCATTATTCTTATTCATCTATTTACAGTGTAGATTACGGTGGTGGAAAAAGTTCAGCAAATGAATAAATATGTAATAATTAGTTTACCAGTTTAACTAACTCGTTTACTCAGGCAAGATTTTAGCAGATTATAACAATCATCTTGTGAGAAAAATGTATTTTGTGTGATGTGACATTTTCTTGCATAAAGTGTAGAACAAACTCACCCAGCTCTCTGTTAAAACCAACCTGTTCTTAGCACGGCTTCAGGATTAGAAAACCACAATGCAACAGTACATACCTGACCTGTACATGGGACACACCCAGCTTTTTGTTAACGCCCACATTTCAATCACTATATAAAAGATGAACATAATTAATAGAAGTCATAAATAGCTCGGAGTTCTGGGAAAATAACGTAACAAACAACACATGACTGAACTTGGCAGGGGTTTGTCCTGCTGTAAAAAAACCCAGCAAGGTGTAACTGAAAAACGTGTTAAAACATGTTAAAGAATTAAAGAATTGTTCTGACACACAGGAGAAAATCTGAGAGGTTTGGGTTTAAATTATTGTAAGAAATACATCTGTCATAACAAAAGGCTCAGTCATTTATGAGCATTTACATTTTCAGCATTTAGCAGACGCTTTTATCCAAAGCAACTTACACAATGAGAAATTGAGGGTTAAGGGCCTTGCTCAGGGACCCAACAGTGGCAACTTGGTTGTGGCGGGGCTTGAACCGGCAACCTTCTGTTTACTAGTCCAGTAACTTAACCACTGAGCTATCACTGGCCCCAGGGTAGGTTGAGGTTTGCGACTTATTGTTTCAATCTAAATATCCACAACATATTAACACTTTCACTGAATCCATGCAAATGGCAGAGCTGATAACTAACATTAAGTGTATAAACCAGCTGTGGTGAGTATTTACCCACAAACCAACTACATGTAGGTTGTTGACTGGCCAACACTCACTGATGCCAAAGGATCTTAGTTAAACGAAACATGTAATGAACCACAGGAGTGTCGATATTCGGCTTTAGTACAGCAGAGGAAGAGCGAGAACTAAAACCAGATGTCACGTGGGTGAATTTGGTGTTTGTTTAATCTTTATATTTATTGAGATCCTGAGCCACAACGTGTGATTGGGGCCTGCTCTGTGAGGACACAGACCAAGTCGTGCTGGGGCTGAGAGAAGTCCGCTTCACGATTTTCCTTCCTTTTTCTTCTTACGGAATAGTTAAGAGTCGTTGGGATCGGATTTTTAGGCTTCTTCCTGGACTAGATTATTGAGTACAACCTAGAACCCACTGAGATTATTTTACTTATTGTTTTTGTTTGTTTTCCATTTTGCTAAGTTGTGTTAAGTATTTAGAGTAGTCGTATTTTGTACTTTTACTTCTTTCACTATTTTTTGTTGACTGGGCGCGGGTTACGTTAACCATCAGTACAACTGTTTTATTTATAGGTCGTGTTTTATGGGCTTGATTTCATCTGATTGTTGTGAAGGGGTTTTGTTTTGTGTTTTTCTTGTGTGACGGGAGTTGTACAGGAGTTACCCTAGCCTGAACTTAGTAAGTTGTGAGTGAAGTTATTCTAACATTTTAAAGTATTTAGTCCTTTGAGAGGAGTAATTTAATATTGGTCCCTTATGTGAACTTTTTATGGTCAAAAAAACTTTCCCTACAAATATTAAAACTCCTAGGTGGCGTTGTTGGCAACATTAAAGTAAGAATCAATATAGTCGAAAATGATTGTCACGAGCATCCTACACGCCCCCGTAACACAAATCCAACTGAACTGAAGGTTTTACTGAAATATGGAGGGAATTTATTATCACTGGTCTATTTCAGAGCTACAGATTACATTTACTAACATTTACTACATGTATTACGTTTATTTATTAAAGTCTAGCTGGGGTTCAGGTTCAAGCCTCACCACTGCCAGGTTGCTGCTGTTGGGCCCTTGAGCAAGGCCCTTTGATAAAGAGATCAGATCTGCTGAAATGGACCAGGAGGAACGGAGGATCGTGCAACAGGAAACACCATCCCGAGCATAAATGTGAACGTGCTGAAGCTGTGATAGAAGGAAAACTCACACGTGTGGTTGATACACCAGGATTCTTTGACACAACACTGTCACAAGAGCAGTTAGCGGAGCAGTTGTGCAGGAGTGTTTATCTCTCACAACCAGGAGTTCATGCTTTCATTCTGGTTTTCAGGTTTGGAACATTCACAGAACAGGAAGAGGAAATAATTAAGCGGTTACAGGAGGTTTTTGGTTACAGATCACAAGATCATTCTTTTCACCCATGGTGATGGTGTAAGATGAAATTATAGATGAGGAAAGAATTAGAAATAAACATCTCAGAAGGGTTTTAGATCAGTGTAGAGGAGGATTTCACATCTTTAATAATGCAGAACCACAGAACAGACAGCAGGTCACTGAACTTCTGCAGAAGATAGACAGGATGGTGCAGCAGAATGGAGAAGGAAATCAGATCTTTATCAAAGCAGGACCAAACAACAGACAGCAGGACACTAACCCTCTACAGAAGATAGATGGGATGGTAGAGCAGAATAGAGGAGCAGAACTGAACAACAGACAGCAGGACACTAAACCTCTACAGAAGATAGATGGGATGGTAGAACAGAATAGAGGAGCAGAACTGAACAACAGACAGCAGGACACTAAACCTCTACAGAAGATAGATGGGATGGTAGAACAGAATAGAGGAGCAGAACTGAACAACAGACAGCAGGACACTAAACCTCTACAGAAGATAGATGGGATGGTAGAACAGAATAGAGGAGCAGAACTGAACAACAGACAGCAGGACACTAAACCTCTACAGAAGATAGATGGGATGGTAGAACAGAATAGAGGAGCAGAACTGAACAACAGACAGCAGGACACTAAACCTCTACTGAAGATAGATGGGATGGTAGAACAGAATAGAGGAGCAGAACTGAACAACAGACAGCAGGACACTAAACCTCTACAGAAGATAGATGGGATGGTAGAGCAGAATAGAGGAGCAGAACTGAACAACAGACAGCAGGACACTAAGCCTCTACAGAAGATAGATGGGATGGTAGAACAGAATAGAGGAGCAGAACTGAACAACAGACAGCAGGACACTAAACCTCTACTGAAGATAGATGGGATGGTAGAGCAGAATAGAGGAGCAGAACTGAACAACAGACAGCAGGACACTAAGCCTCTACAGAAGATAGATGAGATGGTAGAGCAGAATAGAGGAGCAGAACTGAACAACAGACAGCAGGACACTAAGCCTCTACAGAAGATAGATGAGATGGTAGAGCAGAATAGAGGAGCAGAACTGAACAACAGACAGCAGGACACTTAAGCCTCTACAGAAGATAGATGAGATGGTAGAGCAGAATAGAGGAGCAGAACTGAACAACAGACAGCAGGACACTAAACCTATTTTTACCATATTTCTTTTAGTCTTGTTTTAATTCCATATTCTCTAAACTGTAAGGTATATTTTACTATATTTTCTTTTAGTTTTTATGTTTTATTTGCTTATTTCTCTTGTTTTAATTTCGTATTTACCAAATTGTAGGGTATATTTTACAATATTTTCTTTTAATTTTTCAAGTTCTTAATTTTTATCCCTCTTGTTTGAATTTCATGTTTTTAATTGTAACTAAATGTTTGCAAGAAGTCTTTCTGAGGTTCTAGATCTCAGGAATGTTTTAATGCTTTTAATTTTTAATTTGTCCTTATGTAAAGCACTTTGAATTGCCACTGTGTATGAAAGGTGCTATACAAATAAACTTGCCTTGCCTTGCCTTGCCTTGCCTTGCCTTGCCTTGCCTCTACTGAAGATAGATGAGATGGTAGAGCAGAATAGAGGAGCAGAACTGAACAACAGACAGCAGGACACTAAACCTCTACAGAAGATAGATGGGATGGTAGAGCAGAATAGAGGAGCAGAACTGAACAACAGACAGCAGGACACTAAACCTCTACAGAAGATAGATGAGATGGTAGAGCAGAATAGAGGAGCAGAACTGAACATCAGACAGCAGGACACTAACCCTCTACTGAAGATAGATGGGATGGTAGAGCAGAATAGAGGAGAACAGACAGAAGGACACTAACCCTCTACTGAAGATAGACATCACAGTGCAGCAAAATAAAATATTTTTCACTAATAAGATGAAGCACAGCGCTCAACCTGGGAGGAATTCTGGGAGAAAAACAAGTCATTCTCTCACATTGGAGCTGATGTTCTAACTACTGACAAATACTGACATTATCATCATCTTCTATATTTAATCATTAATAAGAATCATCACTTTGTTTCTCATCATTTTAATCTGTTGGAGTTTATTTCTTTAATCAGTTAGCTGGATAAAATGTCTGGTTAAATAACCTAGTGGTTTATGTACTGGACTAGTAATCGAAGGATCGCTGGTTCAAGCCCCACCACTGCCAGGTTGCCACTGTTGGGCCCTTGAGCAAGGCCCTTAACCCTCAATTGCCTACACAGTATACTGTCACAGTACTGTAAGTCACTTTGGATAAAAGTTCTGTTAAATACCAAATATGTAAATGGAAATAAAAATGACTATATACCATCCAAAAACCCACTGGTTACTGGTAGAAACATCACAGGATCACAGTGGATTGTGGGTAATAGCCTGTACAAAACTGTGGTCTGATTTGGACTTGGGGACCCAGGACCTCCACTGTTTGATGTCTTTTTAGGTCTGTTCTGACCATTCAACAAGGTTCCTTTCAAAGTTCCAGGGTGAGAATCATCCAGAAGAGACTATCTTCCACCAGTCCTCTAAACATCTTGTGGTTCTGTAGAAAGGCGTCCTCACTTCAAGACCTCACTAACGTCTGTAATTTCCCAGTGAAGATCCTTGGAGATTCTCTGGTCTCTTGAGTAACTTCCTCATGTTCTCCTCCAGGCAGAATCTCAACATCTCCAGTAGCTTTAAACATCTTTAAGCTTCTGCATTACAGGCCAGATAGTGAACAGCATGCTAATGCATCAAGCTAATGCAGGGTTTTCTAAAGCAGTCCACATGGACCCTCACCCTGTTTCACAGCTCTTAACTCACATGTACCAGGTTCTGAGTGTTCAGTCTATCAGATTCATTCAGCTGCTACCAGGAACCTGATGGACTCTCCAATCTCATTACTTCTATACATCAGTACTTCTATTATTGTTTGACAGCCCTAGTATATATGTATATATGTATGTATATACACACACACATATATATATATATATATATATTTTTTTTTTCTCTTTTTGATAATTATTTGTATTGCTTATAAACAGAAATGAAATAATTGTATAAGTATTATAAACGGTAGTCAAAATAAGCTAAAGCTTCAGACTACACCTTTTCGGTTAGTATAAATATGGATGTATAAATGTTGAAAAAGAAAGAAAAAAACCGAAATAAAAATAAATGAATGAAAAGAATGAGATGAAGATCCAGCAGCACTTCAGAGTGGGTTTGAGAGTGTTGATCTTGTACAGGAAGTGATGTCATGACAGTTTACAGATTAGAACATAAAGAAGCTGAACAAAGTGTCACCATGTAGAATCTCAGTGTGAAGAGTAGATGGTGTTTATCTTCACTGCTCTTCATCTTCTTACAATTCAATATGTGTTAGAATCAGATGCTGTAGAAGAGATCAGACATGATCAGATGTTTCAGTCACCTATCAGACTCAACACAATCATAACCAGTATAAACACCAGCACACACACACACACACACACACACACACAAACACCAGCTGGAACAATGATAGAACATTTTACATGATTCATTGTTCACTGAAGAACCCTGATACAGATGAAGTTCTGCTAATGATCAGCTCTGATTCCACAATAAGATAAACATACACTGCATGTGTGTGTAATGTGAGCATGTGTGTGTAATGTGTACATGTGTGTGTAGTGTGTGCATGTGTGTGTAATGTGTACATGTGTGTGTAGTGTGAGCATGTGTGTGTAATGTGTACATGTGTGTGTAATGTGAGCATGTGTGTGTAATGTGAGCATGTGTGTGTAATGTGAGCATGTGTGTGTAATGTGAGCATGTGTGTGTAATGTGAGCATGTGTGTGTAATGTGTGCATGTGTGTGTAGTGTGTGCATGTGTGTGTAATGTGAGCATGTGTGTGTAATGTGAGCATGTGTGTGTAATGTGTGCATGTGTGTGTAATGTGAGCATGTGTGTGTAGTGTGTGCATGTGTGTGTAATGTGAGCATGTGTGTGTAATGTGTACATGTGTGTGTAATGTGAGCATGTGTGTGTAATGTGTGCATGTGTGTGTAATGTGAGCATGTGTGTGTAGTGTGTGCATGTGTGTGTAATGTGTGCATGTGTGTGTAATGTGTACATGTGTGTGTAATGTGTGCATGTGTGTGTAATGTGAGCATGTGTGTGTAATGTGAGCATGTGTGTGTAATGTGAGCATGTGTGTGTAATGTGAGCATGTGTGTGTAATGTGTGCATGTGTGTGTAATGTGTGCATGTGTGTGTAATGTGTACATGTGTGTGTAATGTGTGCATGTGTGTGTAATGTGTACATGTGTGTGTAATGTGTGCATGTGTGTGTAATGTGAGCATGTGTGTGTAATGTGAGCATGTGTGTGTAATGTGTACATGTGTGTGTAATGTGAGCATGTGTGTGTAATGTGAGCATGTGTGTGTAATGTGAGCATGTGTGTGTAGTGTGAGCATGTGTGTAATGTGTACATGTGTGTGTAATGTGTGCATGTGTGTGTAATGTGTACATGTGTGTGTAGTGTGCATGTGTGTGTAATGTGTACATGTGTGTGTAATGTGTGCATGTGTGTGTAATGTGTACATGTGTGTGTAATGTGTGCATGTGTGTGTAATGTGTACATGTGTGTGTAATGTGAGCATGTGTGTGTAATGTGTGCATGTGTGTGTAATGTGTACATGTGTGTGTAATGTGTGCATGTGTGTGTAATGTGTACATGTGTGTGTAATGTGTGCATGTGTGTGTAATGTGTGCATGTGTGTGTAATGTGAGCATGTGTGTGTAATGTGAGCATGTGTGTGTAATGTGAGCATGTGTGTGTAATGTGTGCATGTGTGTGTAATGTGTACATGTGTGTGTAATGTGAGCATGTGTGTGTAATGTATGCATGTGTGTGTAGTGTGAGCATGTGTGTGTAATGTGAGCATGTGTGTGTAATGTGAGCATGTGTGTAATGTGTGCATGTGTGTGTAATGTGAGCATGTGTGTATAATGTGTGTATGTGTGTGTAATGTGAGCATGTGTGTGTAATGTGTACGTGTGTGTAATGTGAGCATGTGTGTGTAATGTGTGCATGTGTGTGTAATGTGTACATGTGTGTGTAATGTGTGCATGTGTGTGTAATGTGAGTATGTGAGTGTAATGTGAGCATGTGTGTGTACTGTGTACATGTGTGTGTAATGTGAGCATGTGTGTGTAATGTGAGCATGTGTGTAGTGTGTGCATGTGTGTGTAATGTGTACATGTGTGTGTAATGTGAGCATGTGTGTGTAATGTGTGCATGTGTGTGTAATGTGTACATGTGTGTGTAATGTGAGCATGTGTGTGTAATGTGAGCATGTGTGTGTAATGTGAGCATGTGTGTGTAATGTGTACATGTGTGTGTAATGTGAGCATGTGTGTGTAATGTGAGCATGTGTGTGTAGTGTGTACATGTGTGTGTAATGTGAGCATGTGTGTGTAGTGTGTACATGTGTGTGTAATGTGAGCATGTGTGTGTAGTGTGTACATGTGTGTGTAATGTGAGCATGTGTGTGTAATGTGTGCATGTGTGTGTAATGTGAGCATGTGTGTGTAATGTGTGCATGTGTGTGTAATGTGTACATGTGTGTGTAATGTGAGCATGTGTGTGTAGTGTGTACATGTGTGTGTAATGTGTGCATGTGTGTGTAATGTGTACATGTGTGTGTAATGTGTACATGTGTGTGTAATGTGTACATGTGTGTGTAATGTGTGCATGTGTGTGTAATGTGTGCATGTGTGTGTAATGTGTGCATGTGTGTGTAATGTGTGCATGTGTGTGTAATGTGTGCATGTGTGGAGCTTGTCAATGATCTCAAGGGAGCTGGGAGCAGAGAAATGCTGGATATGACCCCAAGAACACCGTCCCCACCGGGCATTTCTCTGCCTCCAAACACGGCGAGTGGAGTTGATGCCAAAGAGCTCAATTTTGGTCTCATCTGACCATATCACATTCTCCCAAGCTTTCTCTGAATCATTCAGGTGTTCATTGGCAAACTTCAGACGGGCCTGTACATGAGCCTTCTTGAGCAGAGGGACTTTGCGGGCACTGCAGGATCTCAATCCATTACGGCGAAGTGTGTTACTAATGGTTTTCTTGGTGACTGTGCTCCCAGCTCCCTTGAGATCATTGACAAGCTCCTCCTGTGTAATTCTGGACTGACCTCACCTTTCTCAGAATCATTCTTACCCCACCAGGTGAGATCTTGCATGGAGCTCCAGAGCGACGGCGATTAACTGTGATTTTGTATTTTTCCATTTTCAAATTAGCACACCAACAGTGGTCTCTTTCTCACCAAGCTTCTTGCTGATGGTCTTGTAGCCCATTCCAGCCTTGTGCAGGTCTACAATCTTGTCCCTGACGTCCTTTGATAGCTCTTTGGTCTTGCCCACGGTGGTGGAGAGATTTGAATGGAAGAAACTGATTCTGTGACAGGAGTCTTTTATACAGGGACAGGACTAATTTGTGTGCCTCATGGGCACATAACCGGTCTGTGGGGGTCAGAATTCTTGCTGGATGGTAGGGGATCAAATACTTATTTCACTTAATCAAATACAAATTAATTTATAACTTTTATTTAATGTTTTTTTTCTGGATTTTTTTGTTGATGTTCTGTCTCTCTCTGTTAAAATAAACCTTCCATAAAAATTATAGACTGTTCAAGTCTTTGTAAGGGGGTAAACTTACAAAATCAGCAGGGGATCAAATACTTATTTTCCCCACTGTATGTGGCCGCCTGGGGCAGAGGGGTCGCGAGTGAGTTTTTCCTGTCTAGATTGATTGATGGTCATTTTAGGAAGATAGCTGCCTGACAGGTTTTCGCTCTCGCACTCTATAAAGTTGCTGTGTTGCTAAATTTAAGTTGGGGGGCGCATGTGTAGGAAGAATTGGTATTATGTTACGACTATAATCATTATTAATTATGTTATTCTTTTGATTATTGAGACTGATATTTTATTCAGCTACCCCTTTTTAAAATATTTAATTTTGTTTTCACATATGGGATCCATTTTGTGGCCCCACTGTTAGGGAACACAGATCTGTAGAAGGCATTCCATTCATGATGTTATTCCTCCTAGAGGCCTTTCGTTTGGTGTTAAGGAATTTGCTGGAGCTGGGAGGCCCTGTTTCTTTCTCTATGAACAAGGTCTGATTTCTAAGAAGCTGGATTGTTTTAATAGATTCCATATGTGTTCTGTACGTATATCCAAGTATTTAAGGAGAGCAGTTTCCGTTGAGAGGCAGAGAAGAATTGGCTAACTACTCTCCAGGCCGATCTCGAGCGCCTGCTTTGATATTGTCTTGTTTTGTAATAAATAAACTCTTTGTACAACAAGACAGTGTCAGCGGAGTCGTCATTAACTCAACTTCACATCATCGCTACTGAAAGAAACATCATGTGTCTTGTCTGTTGTTTGAAATAACTGTTAGAAACATCTGTGTGTGTGTGTGCCCCTCTCTCGTCATGTAGAATCCAGTAGTTACAGTAGGTGGAGTTCAGTCCAGTAGTTACAGTAGGAGGAGTTCAGTCCAGTAGTTACAGTAGGTGGAGTTCAGTCCAGTAGTTACAGTAGGAGGAGTTCAGTCCAGTAGTTACAGTAGGAGGAGTTCAGTCCAGTAGTTACAGTAGGAGGAGTTCAGTCCAGTAGTTACAGTCGGTGGAGTTCAGTCCAGTGTTACAGTAGGTGCAGTTTAGTCCAGTAGTTACAGTAGGAGGAGTTCAGTCCAGTAGTTACAGTAGGAGGAGTTCAGTCCAGTAGTTACAGTAGGAGGAGTTCAGTCCAGTAGTTACAGTAGGAGGAGTTCAGTCCAGTAGTTACAGTAGGAGGAGTTCAGTCCAGTAGTTACAGTAGGTGGAGTTCAGTCCAGTAGTTACAGTAGGAGGAGTTCAGTCCAGTGGTTACAGTAGGAGGAGTTCAGTCCAGTATTTACAGTAGGAGGAGTTCAGTCCAGTAGTTACAGTAGGTGGAGGGAGGAGTTCAGTCCAGTAGTTACAGTAGGTGGAGTTCAGTCCAGTAGTTACAGTAGGAGGAGTTCAGTCCAGAAGTTACAGTAGGTGGAGTTCAGTCCAGTAGTTACAGTAGGAGGAGTTCAGTCCAGTAGTTACAGTAGGAGGAGTTCAATCCAGTAGTTACAGTAGGAGGAGTTCAGTCCAGTAGTTACAGTAGGTGGAGTTCAGTCCAGTTGTTACAGTAGGTGGAGTTCAGTCCAGTAGTTACAGTAGGAGGAGTTCAGTCCAGTAGTTACAGTAGGTGGAGTTCAGTCCAGTAGTTACAGTAAGAGGAGTTCAGTCCAGTAGTTACAGTAGGAGGAGTTCAGTCCAGTAGTTACAGTAGGTGGAGTTCAGTCCAGTAGTTACAGTAGGTGGAGTTCAGTCCAGTAGTTACAGTAGGTGGAGTTCAGTCCAGTAGTTACAGTAGGAGGAGTTCAGTCCAGTAGTTACAGTAAGAGGAGTTCAGTCCAGTAGTTACAGTAGGAGGAGTTCAGTCCAGTAGTTACAGTAGGTGGAGTTCAGTCCAGTAGTTACAGTAGGTGGAGTTCAGTCCAGTAGTTACAGTAGGTGGAGTTCAGTCCAGTAGTTACAGTAGGAGGAGTTCAGTCCAGTAGTTACAGTAGGTGGAGTTCAGTCCAGTAGTTACAGTAGGTGGAGTTCAGTCCAGTAGTTACAGTAGGTGGAGTTCAGTCCAGTAGTTACAGTAGGAGGAGTTCAGTCCAGTAGTTACAGTAGGAGGAGTTCAGTCCAGTAGTTACAGTAGGTGGAGTTCAGTCCAGTTGTTACAGTAGGTGGAGTTCAGTCCAGTAGTTACAGTAGGAGGAGTTCAGTCCAGTAGTTACAGTAGGTGGAGTTCAGTCCAGTAGTTACAGTAGGAGGAGTTCAGTCCAGTAGTTACAGTAGGTGGAGTTCAGTCCAGTAGTTACAGTAGGTGGAGTTCAGTCCAGTAGTTACAGTAGGTGGAGTTCAGTCCAGTAGTTACAGTAGGTGGAGTTCAGTCCAGTAGTTACAGTAGGTGGAGTTCAGTCCAGTAGTTACAGTAGGTGGAGTTCAGTCCAGTAGTTACAGTAGGAGGAGTTCAGTCCAGTAGTTACAGTAGGAGGAGTTCAGTCCAGTAGTTACAGTAGGAGGAGTTCAATCCAGTAGTTACAGTAGGTGGAGTTCAGTCCAGTAGTTACAGTAGGTGGAGTTCAGTCCAGTAGTTACAGTAGGAGGAGTTCAGTCCAGTAGTTACAGTAGGAGAAGTTCAGTCCAGTAGTTACAGTAGGAGGAGTTCAGGCCAGTAGTTACAGTAGGTGGAGTTCAGTCCAGTAGTTACAGTAGGTGGAGTTCAGTCCAGTAGTTACAGTAGGTGGAGTTCAGTCCAGTAGTTACAGTAGGAGGAATTCAGTCCAGTAGTTACAGTAGGTGGAGTTCAGTCCAGTAGTTACAGTAGGAGGAGTTCAGTCCAGTGGTTACAGTAGGAGGAGTTCAGTCCAGTATTTACAGTAGGAGTAGTTCAGTCCAGTAGTTACAGTAGGTGGAGTTCAGTCCAGTAGTTACAGTAGGAGGAGTTCAGTCCAGTAGTTACAGTAGGTGGAGTTCAGTCCAGTAGTTACAGTAGGAGGAGTTCAGTCCAGTAGTTACAGTAGGAGGAGTTCAGTCCAGTAGTTACAGTAGGAGGAGTTCAGTCCAGTAGTTACAGTAGGAGGAGTTCAGTCCAGTAGTTACAGTAGGTGGAATTCAGTCCAGTAGTTACAGTAGGAGGAGTTCAGTCCAGTAGTTACAGTAGGAGGAGTTCAGTCCAGTAGTTACAGTAGGAGGAGTTCAGTCCAGTAGTTACAGTAGGAGGAGTTCAGTCAAGTAGTTACAGTAGGAGGAGTTCAGTCCAGTAGTTACAGTAGGAGGAGTTCAGTCCAGTAGTTACAGTAGGAGGAGTTCAGTCCAGTAGTTACAGTCCAGTAGTTACAGTAGGAGGAGTTCAGTCCAGTAGTTACAGTAGGAGGAGTTCAGTCCAGTAGTTACAGTAGGAGGAGTTCAGTCCAGTAGTTACAGTAGGAGGAGTTCAGTCCAGTAGTTACAGTAGGAGGAGTTCAGTCCAGTAGTTACAGTAGGTGGAGTTCAGTTCAGTAGTTACAGTAGGAGGAGTTCAGTCCAGTAGTTACAGTAGGAGGAGTTCAGTCCAGTAGTTACAGTAGGAGGAGTTCAGGCTGCTTTCAGAAGGAGAAACAGAAACTACACAACACAACCAGAGGTGAGTGAATTTACATCACATTTTATTTTACATTTAACTTTAATAAACGTCTCGTTCTAAACTCTAACCTTTACACTTTAGTTTTAAATGTATTTTACAAACACAAACACATTATTGTATTATACTTATATACATATATAAGTTTAAATAAAAGAACTGGAGATGCAGAAGAATTAACATTAATAATAAAAATGATGTGAGTTTAATTCTAAATATATTACAGTTTTTACAGTTTGTAGTATAAAAAATCTTAAAAATAAATATTACATGTAAACATATAAAGTAGATAAATAATAATATATACTGTGGTATTTTGTTTTTATTACTGTAAATTAAACTCTAAAAAGCCAAATAAAAGTTAACAAAATGTAAATTTGTAAATATGTTTTACTTTGCATATCTTTATATTCTCTAATTAAATGTAAATATATTAACGCTATACTGGTCTGATGAGTTTACACGTGTGTTTGTGTTTATTTGTTACCAGTTTTAATCTTTATTTTATTTTATTTCTCTTTTCAGCTGCATGACTGTTGCTGTGCTAACAAACTGAGGCTAAG
Source organism: Trichomycterus rosablanca (assembly GCF_030014385.1). Lineage (NCBI taxonomy): Eukaryota > Metazoa > Chordata > Actinopteri > Siluriformes > Trichomycteridae > Trichomycterus > Trichomycterus rosablanca. The sequence continues at coordinate 61,226,571 of NC_085989.1, forward strand.
TGCTGAGAGCATAACAACCAAACAAACAGCAGGTCAGTGCTAATAAACACAACTTTATTTTAACTCTATTCATCACTAAAATGTTAAGAGACCTTAAAGACTTTAAATTCCTGAGTCTATAAACTCTGTTTTACTGTTTAAGTGCTGAGTGAAAATGATTCATTTTTGTACTTTAGGTTGATGAAGAACAATTAACTAATAAATTCTGTTAAATTTAAACACAGTTTATTAAATTATATCCATTTTTGTAATTAGTCATTTTATAGTAGAGCACATGTGTGTCTTCATTTATTAAGAGGAACATCTCTGTGTGTCTCCGCCCTCTCTTGTCATGTAGTCCTGTCGTTACAGTGGGTGTCACAATTTAAGTGGTGATTAGTGAAATTTGTCCTCAAAGTTATATATACAGTGTATCACAAAAGTGAGTACACCCCTCACATTTCTGCAGATATTTAAGTATATCTTTTCATGGGACAACACTGACAAAATGACACTTTGACACAATGAAAAGTAGTCTGTGTGCAGCTTATATAACAGTGTAAATTTATTCTTCCCTCAAAATAACTCAATATACAGCCATTAATGTCTAAACCACCGGCAACAAAAGTGAGTACACCCCTTAGTGAAAGTTCCTGAAGTGTCAATATTTTGTGTGGCCACCATTATTTCCCAGAACTGCCTTAACTCTCCTGGGCATGGAGTTTACCAGAGCTTCACAGGTTGCCACTGGAATGCTTTTCCACTCCTCCATGACGACATCACGGAGCTGGCGGATATTCGAGACTTTGTGCTCCTCCACCTTCCGCTTGAGGATGCCCCAAAGATGTTCTATTGGGTTTAGGTCTGGAGACATGCTTGGCCAGTCCATCACCTTTACCCTCAGCCTCTTCAATAAAGCAGTGGTCGTCTTAGAGGTGTGTTTGGGGTCATTATCATGCTGGAACACTGCCCTGCGACCCAGTTTCCGGAGGGAGGGGATCATGCTCTGCTTAGTATTTCACAGTACATATTGGAGTTCATGTGTCCCTCAATGAAATGTAACTCCCCAACACCTGCTGCACTCATGCAGCCCCAGACCATGGCATTCCCACCACCATGCTTGACTGTAGGCATGACACACTTATCTTTGTACTCCTCACCTGATTGCCGCCACACATGCTTGAGACCATCTGAACCAAACAAATTAATCTTGGTCTCATCAGACCATAGGACATGGTTCCAGTAATCCATGTCCTTTGTTGACATGTCTTCAGCAAACTGTTTGCGGGCTTTCTTGTGTAGAGACTTCAGAAGAGGCTTCCTTCTGGGGTGACAGCCATGCAGACCAATTTGATGTAGTGTGCGGCGTATGGTCTGAGCACTGACCGGCTGACCCCCCACCTTTTCAATCTCTGCAGCAATGCTGACAGCACTCCTGCGCCTATCTTTCAAAAACAGCAGTTGGATGTGACGCTGAGCACGTGCACTCTGCTTCTTTGGACGACCAACGCGAGGTCTGTTCTGAGTGGACCCTGCTCTTTTAAAACGCTGGATGATCTTGTTCACTGTGCTGCAGCTCAGTTTCAGGGTGTTGGCAATCTTCTTGTAGCCTTGGCCATCTTCATGTAGCGCAACAATTCGTCTTTTAAGATCCTCAGAGAGTTCTTTGCCATGAGGTGCCATGTTGGAACTTTCAGTGACCAGTATGAGAGAGTGTGAGAGCTGTACTACTAAATTGAACACACCTGCTCCCTATGCACACCTGAGACCTAGTAACACTAACAAATCACATGACATTTTGGAGGGAAAATTACAAGCAGTGCTCAATTTGGACATTTAGGGGTGTAGTCTCTTAGGGGTGTACTCAATTTTGTTGCCGGTGGTTTAGACATTAATGGCTGTATATTGAGTTATTTTGAGGGAAGAATAAATTTACACTGTTATATAAGCTGCACACAGACTACTTTTCATTGTGTCAAAGTGTCATTTTGTCAGTGTTGTCCCATGAAAAGATATACTTAAATATCTGCAGAAATGTGAGGGGTGTACTCACTTTTGTGATACACTGTATATATATATAATAATAATATATTAAATTGTGTGTTTTTGTGTGTGTGTGTGTGTGTGTGTGTGTGTGTGTGAAATGATTAGTGTGTAATTAAGGTGTTCTTTGGTACTAACAGGATCCAGTAAGAGATCCAGAGATCAGATCTGCTGTAATGAACCAGGAGGAATGGAGGATCATGCTGCTGGGGTGGACTGGTGTTGGGAAGAGTGCAACAGGAAACACCATCCTGGGAATTAATGCATTCAGATCAGAACGATCTTTATATTCTGTAACACAACACAGTGGACGTGTAGAAGCTGTGATAGGAGGAAAGTTCATACGTGTGGTTGATACACCAGGATTCTTTAACACAAGATCACTGCCACAAGATCATTTAGCGATGGAGTTGGGCAGGAGTGTTTATCTCTCAGAACCAGGAGTTCATGCTTTCATTCTGGTTTTCAGGTTTGATCATTTCACTGAACAGGAAGAGAAAACAATTAAGAGGTTACAGGAGGTTTTTGGTGAACAGATTACAGATCACATGATCATTTTGTTTACTCATGCTGAGGGTGTAAGAGAGGAAAAAATAAATCAGGAAAGAGGCAAAAATGAACATCTCAGAAGGGTTTTAGATCAGTGTGGAGGAAGATTTCACATCTTTAATAATGCAGAACCACAGAACAGACAGCAGGTCACTGAACTTCTGCAGAAGATAGACAGGATGGTGCAGTGGAATGAAGGAAGGTTCTACATTAATGAGGTGTATGAGAAAGCACAGCGCTTACACTGTGGGGAATTCTGGGAGAAAAACAAGTCATTCTTTTACAATGCTGCTGATGTTCTAGCTGGATCTGGATCTGTGATGATGCCAGTAGCAGCAGTTATTATAGGGATGGTGTCAGTGATAGTGGGATTATTAAGCAGTAACTAGAAATCCACCTGTAACCAAAGTTTTACTGGTCACCACCACCTACTTTTACTTTATTTACACACTTTGTTCTTATAATAAAACTTGATCTTGTATAAAAATACACTCTTGTGTGTTGCCATTCTTTTTAAATCCCAGCTGGTAGGAGGAATCAAAGCAGAAAAGTTTGAGTCATCAGAAACTGGACCTAACAAAATCAAACAGCACCTGTAGGTTTCTCCACGGACACCGTGCCACCAAGTAAAAATTACAATTAAAAGATTAAATATTAGTGTTTGAAGGATTACAGAGCCTCAGAGTCTTTACCAAACCACAGTAAGAGATTTCATACTAGAGGAACCTGGGAACATTTTACTCTGACCAGTCTGCTGACACGTACACAAAAGCTTAGTGACAAATAAAATAACAGCAGAAGAAGATGTAAAAAGCTGCATGTTTATATTTATCCTGTGTTCATTTACCCAGATTTACCCACTTACTACAGTTACACCAATAAAAAAGAACACAGTAACACCTAAACAATGGAACTGAGTGAAGGTTTTGATGTTACCTAGTAAAAGTTCTGACTACACCTGAAAGTGGGAGATAAAAGTGAAGCTTCAATTCCTCTACAGTAACACGAGAGATTCAGATCTAATGATAGAAAGTGTTTAATTACAGTGAAATAATAAAGTAACTCAAAGAGCTCAATAATAAACTTTATATCTGTCCTATCATTTATGGAAAATGCTTTAGGACCACAAAATATCAGCTCTTATACAACTCCAAATAAGAAAAAAAATGGTCTTTGGTCCAAAGCACATGGCGTCTATTTTTTCCAAAAAAAAGACCTGGAATGCTGATTCATCTGACCACAATACACGTTTCCACTGTGTGATGGTCCATCCTAGATGTCTCAGAGCCCAGAGAAGTGGACGCTGCTTCTGGACATGGTTAACATGAGGCTTCTTTTTCACACAGTAAAGTGTTAAGTATGATTAGTGCAGTAACTCTGTATCGTAGAGCTGATAAAGGTTTGATAAACTAATCCCTCACCCATGTGGTTATATCAGCTAGGGTTGAGTGGAGGTTCTTGATGTCGTCTGAGGGATGGAAGATCACGAGCGTTCAGATTAAGCTGCACCCTCGACCTTTACACACTGAAATTCCTCCTGATTCCTTCAATGGTTTAATGATATTCTGCACTGTAGAGGGAGAACATGCAAATCCCTTCCAATCTTTCTTTGAGGTTCATTGTTTTTAATCATTTCAATCATTTTTTCACACATTTGTGGACAAACTGGATCTTCTGATCATCTTTACTCATCAGAGACTCTCAGTCTTTCCTGGATGCTGCTTTTGTACCAAACCATGATTACAATCACCTGTTCACATCACCTGTTTAACATCACATCATTATTTAGTGTTTTCACCTCATTACTAGCTCTAAATTACCCCGTCCCAACTTTTTTGGAATGATTTGCAGGGCTGAAATGCAGGAATGGATGTTTGTTAATAAATGAAATTAAGTTGAGCAGATAAAATATGAAATATCAAGTTTTTATTTTATTTACATTTTCCATCCTGTCCCAACTTTTTCTGATTTGGGGTTGTAGAAGTTTTTCCTGAACATGTGAATATTTTGGGATTTGGGAAGTAAAACTTTAAAGGGAGTGGAGTCGAGTTCTGCTGCTTTAAATTGCCGTGATGGAAAATTCAAATATAATATTTACATCTTCTCTGCAGGGCTGAGATTTGAATTTTACAGATTTGAGTTGTTTTTCTTTCACGTTCTCTCTTTATACTTACAGAATAATGTAGAAAAGTGAATTCATGACCGGAGCTTCATAAATAAATAAACTCTATAGAACAATCTGAACTAAAATGTATTTATATAATTCTTCTTCTTCTTCTTGTTACTTTCGTTGATGTTTCAGGTTTTCTGCAAATCTTCTACACTGAAAAAAGTAAAACAACCTGGTAATTCATTTAAAGTGTATTTTTATGTTGGTCTAACTCAAAAGCATGATTTCCAGTTCAAACCAAAAAAAAAAAAAAATACATTCCACAGAAAAGAACTTTTCATGTTTTCATGTCACGTTTCATGTCACTTCTAAACAAGTTTTGCTATCCACATTATGAAGAGATAACATTAAGGTTTTAGCTGCCTAGACACATGAAGGGTTGAGATGAGATGATAAAAGAAAAACTAATACATTCAGGTGTAACAAAGTTTTTTAAGTATCATTTTCTCAGTGTGTGCTTGAGCTCCATTATTTCCTGTAGACACAACAGAGTTGCTTGTTTTATGCCCAGCACATATAACAATAGCTCACATCAATAAAGGCTGCACCATGTGCAATGCTTGTACCACTCTAACACATCTTCAGTGTGCCCATATTGTACCATAGATGACAGACACCACCTGCATTATGCAGAATCTGTATCACTTGTAGTCTTGCCTTCACTGAGTAGGCAATGCCACCGTTAATGCTTTAGAACACAGCAGAACATTCAGGGGGGTCTGGCCAGCACCTCTGTCCCACTTGTGCAAAACGACTTAACGAACACACCCAACTTTTGTATAAAAGTTAGGGGCGCTTCCAGCCCCGGCTCGGGACCGCCTTGCTTGGGGGGGCAGTAAAAGCAGGTGCCTCGTAGTGGGGGGCAAAGGGGGACAGAGAAAAAAGAAACGTAGAAACAGAGCACCCGATGTGGATCGGCGGATGTGCCTGGTGATTGCAACCGAGCGCAGGTTCACCAAGGGGAGGGGGGTGTGTCGGACGGATACGAGATTGAGCGCAGGTTCAGCAAAGGGAGGGGGGTGTGTCGGAAGACGCTTGGGGGGGCACAGACACAGCCCCCCTCAGCCCCCCCTTAGCGCCGGCCCTGGGCGCTCCTCAGAAGGTCACCTGTGGAGTGGACTTACTGCCCAGGATTTTTCCAAATAAAATAAATAAATAAATAAATGTTTTTACTTTGCAGACATGTGCTGGAGAAGCAGCTGGAGATACCACCTTGTTGTGTGGTGGTGTTTACAAGCTGGTTTGTGAAGAGGTGTTGGCAGGAGCGGAAGATGGTGATACAGCAGTGGGTGATGGGCACTGGTGTGTAGCTTTTGTACTGGTTGTCAGATTAGACAGTTGTAGCAGTCTCTGATTTGAAACTTGAATGTTGAAATCTTGTAAAGTTTATCTACATTAAAGTTAATTATTTCATTTAATAAAAGTCAAAAAGCCTCTCATCAGTCTATTTTTAGTTTTTTTTACACACCTTACAAGTTACCTGACTTCTTACCAGGTATTGTAAAAAAAATACATTAACAGCTCCATCATTAGATCATTTTTTTACTGATAGGATTGGGAGCGTGTGACCGAGGGAGTTTCTGATACATCCCTTTGTGATCATTTAATATTTAAATGTTAAAAAGCTAATAATATGTTGGAGCATTTAAGGAAAAAAAGAGAAAGAGAAATAACACCGAGAGAACAGTAGCTATATATATACAGTGCCTTGCAAAAGTATTCAGCCCCCTTGAACTTTTCAACCTTTTGCCACATTTCAGGCTTTAAACATAAAGATATGAAATTGTAATTTTTTGTGAAGAATCAATAACAAGTGCGACACAATTGTGAAGTGGAACGAAATTTATTGGATATTTTAAACTTTTTTTAGAAATAAAAACCTGAAAAGTGGGGCGTGCAATATTATTCAGCCTTTTTACTTTCAGTGCAGCAAACTCACTCCAGAAGTTCAGTGAGGATCTCTGAATGATCCAATGTTGACCTAAATGACTGATGGTGATAAATAGAATCCACCTGTGTGTAATCAAGTCTCCGTATAAATGCACCTGCTCTGTGATAGTCTCAGAGTTCTGTTTAAAGCGCAGAGAGCATCATGAAGACCAAGAAACACACCAGGCAGGTCCGAGATACTGTTGTGGAGAAGTTTAAAGCCGAATTTGGATACAAAAAGATTTCCCAAGCTTTAAACATCTCAAGGAGCACTGTGCAAGCGATCATATTGAAATGGAAGGAGTATCAGACCACTGCAAATCTACCAAGACCCGGCCGTCCCTCTAAACTTTCAGCTCAAACAAGGAGAAGACTGATCAGAGATGCAGCCAAGAGGCCCATGATCACTCTGAATGAACTGCAGAGATCTACAGCTGAGGTGGGAGACTCTGTCCATAGGACAACAATCAGTCGTACACTGCACAAATCTGGCCTTTATGGAAGAGTGGCAAGAAGAAAGCCATTTCTCAAATATATCTATAAAAAGTCACCTGGGAGACACACCAAGCATGTGGAAGAAGGTGCTCTGGTCAGATGAAACCAAAATCGAACTTTTTGGCCACAACGCAAAACGTTATGTTTGGCATAAAAGCAACACAGCTCATCACCCTGAACACACCATCCCCACTGTCAAACATGGTGGTGGCAGCATCATGGTTTGGGCCTGCTTTTCTTCAGCAGGGACAGGGAAGATGGTTAAAATTGATGGGAAGATGGATGGAGCCAAATACAGGACCATTCTGGAAGAAAACCTGTTGCAGTCTGCAAAAGACCTGAGACTGGGACGGTGATTTATCTTCCAACAAGACAATGATCCAAAACATAAAGCAAAATCTACAATGGAATGGTTCACAAATAAACTTATCCAGGTGTTAAAATGGCCAAGTCAAAGTCCAGACCTGAATCCCATCGAGAATCTGTGGAAAGAGCTGAAAACTGCTGTTCACAAACGCTCTCCATCCAACCTCACTGAGCTCGAACTGTTTTGCAAGGAAGAATGGGCAAAAATTTCTGTCTCTCGATGTGCAAAACTAATAGAGACATACCCCAAGCGACTTGCAGCTGTAATCGCAGCAAAAGGTGGCGCTAGAAAGTATTAACGCAAGGGGGCTGAATAATATTGCACGCCCCACTTTTCAGTTTTTTATTTCTAAAAAAAGTTTAAAATATCCAATAAATTTCGTTCCACTTCACGATTGTGTCCCACTTGTTGTTGATTCTTCACAAAAAATTACAATTTCATATCTTTATGTTTAAAGCCTGAAATGTGGCAAAAGGTTGAAAAGTTCAAGGGGGCTGAATACTTTTGCAAGGCACTGTATATATACTGCCACCTTCCAGTCCTGAACAAACATCACATACAAACTAAATTTGTACAAAATTTGCAGAAACACTGATAAGGACACGAGCACAAAGATAGCAGCAAATAGCATGTAATTATTGCATTGATTAATGTAAGCAGGGGCTCTACAATAGCTGGGAGTAAATCTTTAAGTAAACGAGTTGGAACAGGATCGAGTATACACGATGATGACTTCGATGATTTAATCAACACAGTTCATTTTTGGAAATTGGATTAAAGGAATTGAGTTGGATTAGCTTGTTACATAGGTCACTATTATCACCAATGCTGCTCAGAGTGAGTTCATCACCCTAAACCGGGAGGCCCGTGCAGTCTTGGCAGGAGCTCAACTGATCAGGAAAAATCCTGGGCAGTAAGTCCACTCCACAGGTGAGCTTCTGAGAAGCGCCCCTAACTTTTATACAAAACTTGGGTGTGTTCGCTAAGCCTTTTTGCACAAGTAGGAACAAAGGTGCTGGCTAGGCCCCCCTGAATGTTCTGCTGTGTTCTAAAGCATTAACAGTGACATTGCCTACTCAGTGAAGGCAAGACTACAAGTGATACAGATTCTGTATAATGCAGGTGGTGTCTGTCATCTATGGTACAATATGGGCACACTGTTGTGTTAGAGTGGTACAAGCATTGCACATGGTGCAGCCTTTATTGATGTGAGCTATTGTTATATGTGCTGGGCATAAAACAAGCAACTCTGTTGTGTCTACAGGAAATAATGGAGCTCAAGCACACACTTTTGTACAATATTCTGTAAGTATAAAGAAAGAATGTGAAAGAAAAACAACTCAAATCTGTAAACTTATATCTCAGCCCTGCAGAGAAGATGTAAATATCACATTTGAATTTTCCATCACAGCAATTCAAAGCAGCAGAACTCCAGCAGGAGACTCCACTCCCTTCAAAGTTTTACCTCCCAAATTATTAATATTCACATGTTAAGGTTAAACTTTTACAAACATCTATTCCTGCATTTCAGACCTGCAACACAATCCAAAAAAAGTTAGTACAGGGGCAATTTAGAGCTAGTATTGAGGTGAAAACACTAAATAATGATGTGATGTTTAACAGGTGATGTGAACAGGTGATTGTGATCATGGTTTGTACAAAAGCAGCATCCAGGAAAGGCTGAGAGTCTCTGATGAGTAAAGATGATCAGAGGATCCAGTTTGTCCACAAATGTGTGAGAAAATTCTTGAAATGTTTACAAACAATAAACCTCAAAAAAAGATTGGAAGGGATTTGCATGTTCTCCCTCCACAGTGCAGAATATCATTAAACCATTCAAGGAATCAGGAGGAATTTCAGTGTGTAAAGCTTAATCTGAACGCTCGTGATCTTCCATCCCTCAGACGGCGCCGCATCAAGAACCTCCACTCAACACTAGCTGATATAACCACATGGGTGAGGGATTAGTTTATCAAACCTTTATCAAGCTCTACAATACAGAGTTACTGCACTAATCATACTTAACACTTTACTGTGCAGAAAAGAAGCCTTATGTTAACCATGTCCAGAAGCAGCGTCCACTTCTTTGGGCTCAGAGGCATCTAGGATGGACCATCACACAGTGGAAATGTGTATTGTGGTCAGATGAATCAGCATTCCAGCTTTTTTTTTTTGGAAAAGATGGACACCATGTGCTTTGGACCAAAGATGAAAAGGATCCAGACTGTTATCAGCAACATGTCCAAACTTTTCCATACTGTCCCAGCTTTTTCTGATTTGGGGTTGTATAAGAGCTGATATTTTATGGTCCAAAAGCATTTTTCATAAATGAAAGTTTATTATTGAGCTCTTTCAGTCACTTTATTATTTCACTGTAACTAAACACTTTCTATAATTTGATCTGAATCTCTCGTGTTACTGTAAAGAATCGAAGCTCCACTTTTATCTCCCACTTTCAGGTCTAGTCAGAACTTTTACTAGGTAACATCAAAACCTTCACTCAGCTTCATTGTTTAGGTGTTACTGTGTTGTTGTTTTATTGGTTAATCTGGGTAAATGAACACAGGCTAAATATAAACATGCACCTTTTTACACCTTGTTTTGCTTTTATTTTATTTGTCACTACGCTTTTGTGTACGTGTCAGCAGGCTGAGTAAAATGTTACAGGGTTCCTCTAGTATGAAATGTGTAGTGTCTCTAGTAACTTACTGTGGTTTGGTAAATACTCTGAGGCTCTGTAATCCTTCAAAAAGTAATATTTTATCTTTTTAGCTCCTTTTTAATTGTAATTTTTTAGTTGGTGGCACGGTGTCCGTGGAGAAACTTATAGGTGCTGTTTGATTTTGTTAGGTCCAGTTTCTGATGACTTTAACTTGTCTGCTTTGATTCCTCCTACCAGCTGGGATTTAAAAAAGAATGGCAACACACAAGAGTGTATTTTTATACAAGATCAAGTTTTATTACACAAACAAAGTGTGTAAATAAAGTAAAAGTAGGTGGTGGTGACCAGTAAAACTTTGGTTACAGGTGGATTTCTAGTTACTGCCTAATAATCCCTTTATCACTGACACCCACCTTATAATAACTGCTGCTACTGGCATCATCACAGATCCAGCTAGAACATCAGCAGCATTGTAAAAGAATGACTTGTTTTTCTCCCAGAATTCCCCACAGTGTAAGTGCTGTTCTCCTTCATACACCACATTAATGTAGAATCTTCCTTCATTCCACTGCACCATCCTGTCTATCTTCTGCAGAAGTTCAGTGACCTGCTGTCTGTTCTGTGGTTCTGCATTATTAAAGATGTGAAATATTCCTCTACACTGATCTAACACCCTTCTGAGATGTTCATTCCTGTTTCTTTCCTGATGTATAATTTCCTCTCTGACACCCTCAGCATGAGTAAACAGAATGATCATGTGATCTGTAATCTGCTCACCAAAAACCTTCTGTAAGCGCCTAATTATTTCTTCTTCCTGTTCGGTGAAATGATCAAACCTGAAAACCAGAATGAAAGCATGAACTCCTGGTTGTGAGAGATAAACACTCCTGCCCAACTCCACCGCTAACTGATCTCGTGGCAGTGATCTTGTGTCGAAGAATCCTGGTGTATCAACCACACGTATGAACTTTCCTCCTATCACAGCTTCTGCACGTTCACTGTGTTGTGTTACAGAATCTAAAGATCGTTCTGATCTGAATGCATTAATTCCCAGGATGGTGTTTCCTGTTGAGCTCTTCCCAACACCAGTCCTCCCCAGCAGCACGATCCACCGTTCCTCCTGGTTCATTTCAACAGATCTGATCTCTGGATCTCTTACTGGATCCTGTTAGTACCACAGAAAACCTAAATTACACACTAATCATTTCACACACACACACACACACACACACACACACACAAAAACACACAATTTAATATATTATTATTATATATATATATATATATATATATATATATAACTTTGAGGACAAATTTCACTAATCACCACTTAAATTGTGACACCCACTGTAACGACAGGACTACATGACAAGAGAGGGCGGAGACACACAGAGATGTTCCTCTTAATAAATGAAGACACACATGTGCTCTACTATAAAATGACTAATTACAAAAATGGATATAATTTAATAAACTGTGTTTAAATTTAACAGAATCTATTAGTTAATTGTTCTTTATCAACCTAAAGTACAAAAATGAATCATTTTCACTCAGCACTTAAACAGTAAAACAGAGTTTATAGACTCAGGAATTTAAAGTCTTTAAGGTCTCTTAACACTTTAGTGATGAATAGAGTTAAAATAAAGTTGTGTTTATTAGCACTGACCTGCTGTTTGTTTGGTTGTTATGCTCTCAGCACTTAGCCTCAGTTTGCAGTCATGCAGCTGAAAAGAGAAATAAAATAAAATAAAGATTAAAACTGGTAACAAATAAACACAAACACACGTGTAAACTCATCAGACCAGTATAGCGTTAATATATTTACATTTAATTAGAGAATATAAAGATATGCAAAGTAAAACATATTTACAAATTTACATTTTGTTAACTTTTATTTGGCTTTTTAGAGTTTAATTTATAGTAATAAAAACAAAATACCACAGTATATATTATTATTTATCTACTTTATATGTTTACATGTAATATTTATTTTTAAGATTTTGTATACTACAAACTGTAAAAACTGTAATATATTTAGAATTAAACTCACATCATTTTTATTATTAATGTTCATTCTTCTGCATCTCCAGTTCTTTTATTTAAACTTATAAATGTATATAAGTATAATACAATAATGTGTTTGTGTTTGTAAAATACATTTAAAACTAAAGTGTAAAGGTTAGAGTTTAGAACGAGACGTTTATTAAAGTTAAATGTAAAATAAAATGTGATGTAAATTAACTCACCTCTGGTTGTGTTGTGTAGTTTCTGTTTCTCCTTCTGAAAGCAGCCTGAACTCCTCCTACTGTAACTACTGGACTGAACTCCTCCTACTGTAATTACTGGACTAAACTACTCCTACTGTAACTACTGGACTGAACTCCTCTTACTGTAACTACTGGACTGAACTCCACCTACTGTAACTACTGGACTGAACTCCTCCTACTGTAACTACTGGACTGAACTCCTCCTACTATAACTACTGGACTGAACTCCTCCTACTGTAACTACTGGACTGAACTCCACCTACTGTAACTACTGGACTGAACTCCACCTACTGTAACTACTGGACTGAACTCCACCTACTGTAACTACTGGACTGAACTCCTCCTACTGTAACTACTGGACTGAACTCCTCCTACTATAACTACTGGACTGAACTCCTCCTACTGTAACTACTGGACTGAACTCCACCTACTGTAATTACTGGACTGAACTACTCCTACTGTAACTACTGGCCTGAACTCCTCCTACTGTAACTACTGGACTGAACTCCTCCTACTGTAACTACTGGACTGAACTCCTCCTACTGTAATTACTGGACTGAACTCCTCCTACTGTAACTACTGGACTGAACTCCTCCTACTATAACTACTGGACTGAACTCCTCCTACTGTAACTACTGGACTGAACTCCACCTACTGTAACTACTGGACTGAACTCCACCTACTGTAACTACTGCACTGAACTCCACCTACTGTAACTACTGGACTGAACTCTTCCTACTGTAATTACTGGACTGAACTACTCCTACTGTAACTACTGGCCTGAACTCCTCCTACTGTAACTACTGGACTGAACTCCTCCTATTGTAACTACTGGACTGAACTCCTCCTACTGTAACTACTGGACTGAACTCCTCCTACTGTAACTACTGGATTGAACTCCACCTACTGTAACTACTGGACTGAACTCCTCCTACTGTAACTACTGGACTGAACTCCTCCTACTGTAACTACTGGACTGAACTCCTCCTACTGTAACTACTGGACTGAACTCCTCCTACTGTAACTACTGGACTGAACTTCTCCTACTCTAACTACTGGACTGAACTCCACCTACTGTCCTACTGTAACTACTGGACTGAACTCCACCTACTGTAACTACTGGACTGAACTCCTCCTACTGTAACTACTGGACTGAACTCCTCCTACTGTAACTACTGGACTGAACTCCACCTACTGTAACTACTGGACTGAACTCCACCTACTGTAACTACTGGACTGAACTCCTCCTACTGTAACAACTGGACTGAACTCCTCCTACTGTAACTACTGGACTGAACTCCTCCTACTGTAACTACTGGACTGAACTCCTCCTACTGTAACTACTGGACTGAACTCCTCCTACTGTAACTACTGGATTGAACTCCACCTACTGTAACTACTGGACTGAACTCCTCCTACTGTAACTACTGGACTGAACTCCTCCTACTGTAACTACTGGACTGAACTCCTCCTACTGTAACTACTGGATTGAACTCCACCTACTGTAACTACTGGACTGAACTCCACCTAATGTAACTACTGGACTGAACTCCACCTACTGTAACTACTGGACTGAACTCCTCCTACTGTAACTACTGGATTGAACTCCACCTACTGTAACTACTGGACTGAACTCCTCCTACTGTAACTACTGGACTGAACTCCTCCTACTGTAACAACTGGACTGAACTCCTCCTACTGTAACTACTGGACTGAACTCCTCCTACTGTAACTACTGGACTGAACTCCACCTACTGTAACTACTGGACTGAACTCCTACTGTAACTACTGGACTGAACTCCTCCTACTGTAACTACTGGACTGAACTCCTCCTACTGTAACTACTGGATTGAACTCCACCTACTGTAACTACTGGACTGAACTCCTCCTACTGTAACTACTGGACTGAACTCCTCCTACTGTAACTACTGGACTGAACTCCTCCTACTGTAACTACTGGACTGAACTCCTCCTACTGTAACTACTGGACTGAACTTCTCCTACTGTAACTACTGGACTGAACTCCACCTACTGTCCTACTGTAACTACTGGACTGAACTCCACCTACTGTAACTACTGGACTGAACTCCTCCTACTGTAACTACTGGACTGAACTCCTCCTACTGTAACTACTGGACTGAACTCCACCTACTGTAACTACTGGACTGAACTCCACCTACTGTAACTACTGGATTGAACTCCACCTACTGTAACTACTGGACTGAACTCCTCCTACTGTAACTACTGGACTGAACTCCTCCTACTGTAACTACTGGACTGAACTCCTCCTACTGTAACTACTGGACTGAACTCCACCTACTGTAACAACTGGACTGAACTCCTCCTACTGTAACTACTGGACTGAACTCCTCCTACTGTAACTACTGGACTGAACTCCTCCTACTGTAACTACTGGATTGAACTCCACCTACTGTAACTACTGGACTGAACTCCTCCTACTGTAACTACTGGACTGAACTCCTCCTACTGTAACTACTGGACTGAACTCCTCCTACTGTAACTACTGGACTGAACTTCTCCTACTCTAACTACTGGACTGAACTCCACCTACTGTCCTACTGTAACTACTGGACTGAACTCCACCTACTGTAACTACTGGACTGAACTCCTCCTACACATTTGCCTGGAGACTTGGGGAATCACTGTATATCACTGTGTGCGTAATCATAAACACTACAGTGATGCTGGGGATGTATTTAACTGTTGTCAATATGTAGAACAAGTTTAACCTATAGATCAGTCCATTATACTAGCAACACAGGGGGGAACACATTTACCTGGAGACCTGGAGAAAATGGTTCCCACATGTATATCACTGTGTGTGTAATTATAAACACTACAGTGATGCTGGTGATGTATTTACCTGTTGTCATTATGTAGAACAAGTTTAACCTATAGATCAGTCCATTATACTAGCAACACTGGGGGGAACAGATTTACCTGGAGACCTGGGGAATATGGTTCCCCACATGTATATCACTGTGTGTGTAATTATTGAGGTGTATTTTATATAGATATTAATTCATATGTGTATTTTATTCATATGTGTGTTATGTGTTGTGGCCCCACTGTTAGGGAACACAATTCTGTAGAAGGCATTCAGAGGGGGTCAGTGTGCCCCTCAGAGACACATTCCTCTGGACGGACATATGGAATGTATTTATGTGAGGCTCTGTCCCGGGGAAGCACTCTTAAATGTATGGAAAGCTGTAAGGTTCCCAATGATAGGATGGGGAGGCCTGTCCAGCATAAGACGGAGGTTGGTGCTAAGGGTTAGAATGGGGTTTTAGTTCAATGTATATATTCTACCATGGGAGGGCTTAGCTCTCTCTCAGTATTTGAGAGATCAAAGTGGAAACAGATGTGCTGTATGTAAATCGCTGGGGTATTTAAACCTGAGGTTGGCGTAAAGAAGGCAGAAGAAGAATCAGCTACTTTTTCTCCGGGCATAATCGCGAAATGTCTGTACTGACACTACTCATTTCTTTGAATAAACCAACCCCATGGTGGTCTTTAGCCCGTGAACGGGCTTTGAATTTTTATGTTTGTGTTTCTCTGTATACTGTCACACCGTCAAAATATCATTGTTGGTAAACAAGGAACCTTCTGATAGCTTAAAATCTCTAGTTTTTAGCAACGTAAACATTGAGCTTATTTTGTTTATAAGTTCTTTTAAAAACACAAAAGAATTGTAGGTCTGAAAAATTTCTGCCAGAAATACAGCCTTTATATTTTGTAATATTATACTGCGGTACTTACTTTCATACCGACAACATTTATACCAAACAAGCCAGCACAACTTCACAATCACATTTCTGCTGTTTGTTTTACTTCAAATACATCAGCATCCAAAATATTACAGAAAAGTTTTACATCTGATAAAGCTCTGCCATCAATGCATGGCATGCAATGCATCAAGCACTCGGTAAACAACACCACCGCGACAAATGTATATCAAACAAAAGCATTAGAGCTAAACCAGCACATACCTGGATATTCTATCTTCAAGCTGAGTCCAAATTTATGTTCATTAGTCCTTCCATTCCAGATAAAATCCACTTTTTGTAAATGTTTACAAACACCGGCGGCCATTTTGAATAGTTGCAAGCATGTTGTATAAGTTTATAAGTCAATAACACGCGAATATCAGATCGTATTATAATGAGAGAGCGCTCACAGTAATCACAAAACCTTCCTCTAACTGATAGCGTTCCCTGTTTGGCTGTGAGATTGCGCAATACCTCTACAGCCAATGTAGAGACAGTATCCATCTCACCACCTAATACTTGTTTTTCATTGGAGAAATGCAAAAATATTAGCATATTTTGCTTTTGATTGGAGGACCAGCTTATATCCCGCCCCGCTTTTTGCATTTAGCCTCTCGGATTAGTCTAAACAGCTGTATTTCACCAGCCGTCACCATGGATACACATTACGCACGCTGGTATGTGGGCTTCTGAATCAGTAGAGTGAGTCAAACTTTTCTCTTAGGGCTGATAATACAGTGTGAATCTATTTAAACGACTCAGTTCGTGAAAAGTTCAACCGGCTGCATGTATCTTGTTACAAAAGTAGCGGTTTGTATATGTGTGTGTGCGCTGGGGGAAGGGAGCGGTGACTGGCTCACTGTGAGAGTTCATCACTCCAAAAAACACTCAAATGTTATAAATAATGACTTTATAAAGTATAAATAATGCATTTTACACATTTTATCTGCAGTATAATCTGTTTATTGTCAGTTAGAAAGCTATGGAAAGCTTTGGAGAGCAGTAAAGTGTGATGCCACTCCAGGTGCAATAACTCAAAATCAGAATGAGTTAGAGGTCTAAAATGTGGGCCTGTGACAGAAAACCCTTTTGACTACAACTCTATATATGTTCTGTAGATGGTCTGCAGACCTGCAGTCCTACTTATACTCACTGAAACTTTGGATTTAAAAAAAAATGTAAAAAGCGCCTACATTTTGGGGTGTTTTTGTCATCATTTGATCATTGTAACATAACATCATGGCATTTGGCTGTGTTTTTCTGATACTTTAAAGGGTTTTCTATAACACTGAAGTATAATTTTTGTGTTATCTTATAAACTTTCTGAATGAGAAGCCTTAGAAACTAGGTATGTCTTTCAGGCGGAAAATGCACAAAAATAGGCCGGACTAACAAGGGGTTAATTAAACATGAGTTAGTGTCAACAGAGTTGTCATTTCGTCATCAGTGCTTCACCAAGACAAAAGACACCTCAAAGTGGCGCTGCGAGCAGGGTCCTGATGTGGCTGCTACACTACTGATGACATAACAACATCAGGTGAGCGTTCTATTTTGTGACGTTGGGCCTGTGTGTTGTAATCTGTGGTGTTTGGCTGCACTGAAACGATCTGATGTGTGCTATGCGGTGTGGACGGTGGAGTGATGCTCCGTCTAAATTTGAGGTTTATAGCGTAGTAAACTTCGCAATAAACGGGGGTTATGGAAATAGAGTTAATAAGGATAGAAAAGGAAAAAGTTTGCGTAAAGTCTGGAATAGCCTTTATTAGTAACGGTTACAGTGTGTTAATATGCCATGCGAGATTATGGAGTTTAGGGCCAATTAGGCTTTATAAGCGGTAAGACGTGAATATTAACCATTGTGTGAATATTGGCTAGATATAGTGTGTTGTGAAAATAAGAGGAGAACAATGAAGCTGAGCACGGGGACATAGGACTAAGAATAAGAGATGAAGTTAAGGATTAAGAGACATTGTGTTGAAAGGAACAAGAGGAGAAATAGAGAATACAGAGGTAAAATAATAGGAAAAGTGAAGTAACAAAAGATAATAAGTTAAAGTTGTGACATAAGGATATTTATGTAAGAGAAATTAGAAAATGTGGGAGAAAAAGAAATTTTTTAGAAATAGAGAACTGGTAATAAAGGGAAAGAAAGAGGATTTAAAATGAGTAAAGGAGAGTAAATGAGTGTAAGGAAGAAGCATGCGTTAAGGAAAACATGGATTAGTCGACTTTGAAGCATTACATTTTTTTAGGATGTGTGTGTGAGCGCAAAGTGTTTGTGTGTGCTCTATGTAATGTATATCTGTGTGTGTGTTAGAGGGAAAAATTCTCTTTATGTCTGTGTTTCGTATTTGCAGTTGAGCAGGTCTTAAGTGCATATGTGTATGTGGCGTCTGTTTGTGTGTAATTATTGCATATGCATATGGATGGAGAAAGGAGGTTTAGTAATTATGTGTACAGTTATTTTGTTTTTTAATATTAAAAACACATGAGCCCTTGAAGAAGATTTATTTTATTAATTAATAAGTAATTTCAATAAGCTTCTTCAAGAAGGACAGTTAATGCTAATTAAGTAATAATAAGGAATGAGCTCTCTTGGGAGATTAAATAGTTAAATAACTCATGAGCCTCAGAAATGAGAGGACATTGTGTAGTTAAAATATATAAACTCCCAAAGAGAGACATTGTGCTTTTAAGAATGGAGAGATATTATTGAAGTGGAAATAAGATGTTTTACTGATGAAGTATAGTGTGATATTATAGCGTAGTGTTTAAATGTGGACAACATTCGTTGTAGAAGAAGGGATTAACATATAACTTGGGTAAGTCATGTGTGTGTGTGAGAACAGAAAGGTGGGGGCTAATATGGCGTTCCCCTGTGTGAGTGGAGAACAGTGTGTGTGTGTGCGTAAAGGCCCAGAAAGTCACAAAGCTGAGCAGGCTGACGTTAGAGGTGCAGCTTTTGTGTGTGTGTGAGGGAGAGAGACGGTACCACACGGTTAAGAATAAGGAAATCAAATGGTATGGAGATCTGTCAATCATAGTGATTGGAGGGAGTCGTCTAGTGTGAGGTTGTGTGTAATGTGAGTAATGATGGAAACCAGATGGTGCAAAGTGTGGAAAGGAGAGGCTTAAAAAAAAAAAAAAGACCCCTAAGCCCACCTTTATGAAGAATTAGGATAAGTAAACCAATAAATTGTAAAGTTATGTGTGAGTGTGTGTAATATGCCATGAATTTATATGATTTTTGCTGCTGCTGGCTGTGGTTTGGTTTTAAGTTAAAGTATGTTTAAAGTTAAGTTTTTGACACCACATAAATTAGAAAGGAGGTTTAAAGGATG
The DNA here is from genome assembly GCF_030014385.1 of Trichomycterus rosablanca. NCBI lineage: Eukaryota > Metazoa > Chordata > Actinopteri > Siluriformes > Trichomycteridae > Trichomycterus > Trichomycterus rosablanca. Next base: position 61,246,161 of record NC_085989.1, read on the forward strand.
AGGAGCAGATAGCAAATAGTTGAGGTTGCAGAGAAAAGGAAATGCATGTAATTGAGTCTTGTAGTTCAAGGAGTAAAATTAATTGTAAAAGAGTTTAAGACGACCTAATTAAGCAGGAGTTAATTTAAAAAGAAAATAAAAGGTGTGTAACTGCAATGCTTAGCTGTTGTGTGTGTGTAAAAGGTAACTCGAATGCAAATGCTCGAGTGTGTAAAAGTTTATCGAAGTGAAGGAAAAAAAACCTGAGCAAAGTTGTGAATTAATAGAGTACTTTTTCCTGTTTTCCGATTCTTATGTGATTTCATATGAGACGACTACAAAGTGGGTTTCTGTGAGCAGAGGAGAAGGAGGAGTGATTCTCCCCTTGTGTGCGCAGCGAGGAGTGGAGGTGCTGTTGTTCAATAAGGACTGAAGTGTGCTGACATTCATCTAATCAGGCCAGTCTTCCTGTTTATTTGTTCACAAACTCTGCTATCCAATACCTGCATTCTAAGTGTATTTTTATGATTATTATTATTAGTACAAACTTGGTCTGATTTTACAATATAGGCTATTTTTTAATTTACATCTATTTGTGTATACAAGAGTATATGTATTTGTTTATACTAAATGATATAGTTTTAGAGAGAAAAGGCTTGGCAACAGACTGATCGTTCATAGGAATATACTAAACTTTGATGGCTAATGTGAGTTTTATTGTCTGTGCATGATTTCTGATCTGAGCTGTGTTGGGGTTTGATATTGAGACTATTTGTTGGTTTGAGGTGAATGAATATGCGAATTGGTGATAAATAGGTGATTGTTTGTTGCAAAGAGGAATATATTTGATGATAGCTGGTCCCTTGTGGGAGTGTGTGATTTTTGAGTTTCATATGGGACAGGACTTTCTTTTCTTTGGGGCATTAATTGAGTGAGATTTTGCTTACAATTTGATAGATTCTTTGGGTGTTTGGTTATTATAATAGGGGATACTTAGTGTTGTGGATGGTTGTCACCTTTGGAGTTGGCAAATTCATTTTATGTTTTACTGACTGTGTTAAATTAGTTGCTTAGGAAAATAAAGGAGTGGTAATTGAAATAGTTTTAAGTAGTTATAGTGATTAGTCTCATTTTTGCAATAAGGGTACATAAGGAAGTCATTACAATGTCGGAGAAGGACGTTAAAATTGCGAAGGTTATTACTCCTGTTGATGTGATACAGAAGAATAACTCCTTAGTTAAAGGCATCCCAAAGATGATGGAGAAGTGGAATAATGGAATAATCTCAAGCGTTGGCCTGAGATTAACCAACCTTGGCCATTGGAAGGAACGTTTAATCCAGATGTAATTAATACAATGCAGGTGCTTGTGTCTACATATAAAGCTGATCAAAAGAAGGGTAAAAAAGGTGAAAAACGTAAAGAAAAAAGACAAGAGGAGCTTGGCATTCTCCAGTTGTTTGAGAATGAAGGGCAGAAGCGGATGAGAGCTGCAAAAGAGAAGAGAGACAGAGGTGCAGAAGAAATAGAAAAACGAATGGCGGAAATCAATGTGCCTTTTTCACATGTGGACTCAGTAAAGAAACCCCCTCCCTATCAGAAGAATGTGAAGTTTGATGAGGTTTATCCCCAGCTCCCAGTGATCAGTCAGGAGGGCAATTATTAAATCAGAAATGAGGATGATTGAATAATAGAAATGGGACAAGCGGAAACGACCATAAAGATGTACCCAAGTTCTAAAAGTAAGAAGAAGACGACATCTTTGAAAACTAAGGGTGAGCTGAGGATCAGGAGGATGGAATTTTAAGATGATGAAGATCGAAGTGATCTGGTGGAGGTCATGGGAGGATATGACCCTGCAGTCAGGAAGATATTGGCTAAAGCGGAAAAGAGAGGAGATCAAACAAGGAGGAGAGAAGACTCAGGAGATGAAAGTTCCAAGGAGAGTGAAAATGGAGATAGCGATGGTGATTCAGATGGTCCTATGTTTTCAAGAGGGTTTTTTTCCTGCAACATCCCGCACAAGAATTGAGGACAAACAGAAGGCTTTAAGAAAGGTGGGAAAAAGTATAGATCAATGTCTTTCACGTTTGGAAGAATCTACTAGCCCGGAAGGCCGGAAAGAGCTGGAGGAGCAATAAAGGGAATTGCAGATACAGAAGAAAGAGTTGCAGAAAGAAGACTCCAAACAATTGGACAGAAAGTATGTGTTGCGTTCAAGAAAAGGGAAGTCACTGGAGAAGATGTGTCCAGTGGTCATCCGAGGACAGAGTTTGGAGTACAAGCCTTGGCAGAATACAGATATGTCAGATATACTTGAGAAGTTGCCCACTCTTCAGGATGGAGCACATCCTTGGATTTCAAAGCTGGAAGAGATTATGGTGGGGACACAATCGGCTATAGGAGATATTAAGAGACTTTTAGCTAATCTCCTTGGGGTTCCAGCCATGGAGCAGCTTCTACAGAAAGCAGGGCTTAATCGATATGTGGGGACTGCTGTGAATGACCCGGAGCTGTTTTCTGCGAATAGAGGTCGAGTGTGGAGAGCGCTAAGAGATACGTCTAATTGAGCCATTGGGCCAGGAAGAAAACCCGAGGGCATATGTCTCGAGAGCCCATCAAGTGTGGAGAAATGTCACAGGAAATGATCCGGACTTGAATCGAATGGAGCAGTCAATTTTGCGAGCTAAAATACAGAAGGGGCTACCTTTGCCGGTGAGGAGTAAGCTAGCAGAGGTGGTTGGTCTTGGAAGCATGGAAAAGGGTGTCTATGCAGATCATATAGCCCACCAGGTGGAGCTGTATAGGAAGAAGGAGCATGATCAAAAAGAGCAGGACCAAGAAACCCTCAGAAAACTTAACCAAATACAATTGGTGGATAATAAGAAGAAGGAGAAAAAGCAGGCTGTCGTTATACAGAGTCAGTCGCAGCAAAATCCACCATTGCCACAAGTGCAGCCGAGTCAGGCTCAGCCTCAACCATCTCAGTCATCATCAGTGGTTCCAGTTGTTTCTTACCCACAGCCATTGTTTGGTCAAGTGCAGACCTGGAGAGGAAGAGGTCGTGGAAACATAGGAAGAGGAGGAAGATTTAATCCGTATTTCCAACAATCTTCGGAAGTGTGCTTTAATTGTGGACAGTTTGGTCATTTTGCCAGGGAGTGCAACAGGCCAGGAGGAAATTTCAGAGGAGGAATTTTCAGAGGAAGAAATTTCCGAAGAGGAGGATTTAGGGGCCAGCCGAGGACTTTTGAGGGACCTGTGAACCCTTACAGGGGCCCGGAGCAAGGATTTTAGAGGTGCCCAGAGGACCCAAGAGGGGGGTGTCAGCTGGTAGCATCAGGGTCGGAGAAAGATCCAACAATAGAGGTGAAAGTAAATAATAGACCTTTGGAAATGATGGCGGATAGTGCAGCGGCTTTCACCTGTATTCGACCTGAAGATGCTATACATCTCCCTATGTCTAATCAATGGATTAGGACAATTGGGTTTGAGGGAATAAAACAGCTGATACCTCTCACAAAACCGATTGAGCTTTGTTATAAAAATCTGAAGACTACAATACCTATATTGGTATCAGAACATACACCTATTGCACTTTTGGGAAAGGGATGCTTTGTGTAGATTGAACTGTACGATAAAGTGTACACCTGACGGCTGTCTGGTGGAGGTGCCAAATAATGTGGTGCACCAATTGTTGATGTCAGTGGAGACTGAGGTATCTTCAATATTCTGGATTGGAAATCTTGTTGCAGAATTTTTGGAGCCCGCCAAGTTGTGGGAGAAGTTTATTGTAGCAAACATGCCTGATGCGAAGCTCCCGGAGTATCCATATCACTGTACGCTTAAGTATTTCAAGGATGCTGCCCAATCGAATTCAGAGGAATGGTTGAAATGTCAACCGAAGCAAGTTCAACTTCGTTCGTGCTGCATAGTTTTGGGACCACAAGGGGAAGCTATGAAGATAGATAGAGATGATTATTTGTCCAAGGAGTTTGATATTAAAAAGAGTGTCCCACATGTGACTTTGTTGGTGTCTGAAGATTATAAGCAGAAGCATATAGGAGAAATGATGGTGCAAGCAGAGGAAGCTGTTTTTCTACCGATGAAGGAGAATCTTGCCATCTGGAGAAGCGAGGACCAGCGTTTTATTAAGATTATGATTTCTGCTCAAGGGCAGGGACAGCCACAAACTGTGCGGATGACGCATGAGTCCATTTGCAGTGCTAAGTTGGATGGAAACTCTATAAGAGAAGAAATGTTGCAACAAGTTCCAGGATGTTTATGGTCTCAGCATAGTACTGATATTGGACTGGTGAAGTCAGCTCAACCAGTGAAAGTTGAACTACGACCAGGAGTGAAACTTCCTTGGAAGAACCAGTATCCATTAAAAGAAGAGGCAATTCGGGGGATTGGACCACAAATTGAAGGACTTTTAAAAGCAGATGTTTTGAAGATAACGCAGAATCCTCAGAGTAATACGCCTTTGTTGCCTGTAAAAAAGCCAGACGATTCTTATCGCCTGGTACATGATTTAAGAGCAGTGAATGAAGTAGTGGCTGATATTCCAGCAGAAGTGCCGGATCCGCATACTCTGTTAGCCCAAATGCCTCCAGATGCGACACATTTTACAGTGATAGATTTATGTGGTGCGTTTTTTAGTGTTCCACTTGGTATAGAAAGTAGGGGCTTATTTGGATTCACATACAGAGGTCAGTTCTATGAGTATAAGAGGTTGCCGCAAGGATTTAAACATAGTCCTCATATATTCAATAAAGTGTTGAAGGACGATTTGGCAGGAATAGATCAGATGGCTGATCAGATGGCTGCCTCCCATAGTGGTTACTTTTCATCATCCCCACATCCCTACCCGTGGCTTGTTGTGTGATTATGTTATGTTATGTTCATATGTGCTTGTGTGCTGTAAGGGGCTTTTTTTTCATGTTACCATAATGTGCTCCTTGGGGAACACAGTCTGGTTGCTGGTTTTTTTTATCTCCTACTTTCCCAATGTGTACTTTCCTGCTTTCCCAATCCTGTCTTCCTGTCCTGTCCCCCCCTTGTCATATTGAATGTTCTGGACGGGCTGATGGCCAATTTCGCTGTAATTGTACTCGTGCAATTTATAGTGACAATAAAGTTAAAGTTAAAGATGCTAAAAAGCACGGTTATTCAGTATGTGGATGACATTATTATTTGTTCATTAGATGAGCAAACATGTCACAAGAACTCAGTTAGGTTGTTACAGATACTGGCAGAGAAGGGGCATAAGGTCTCTCTGAAAAAGCTGCAGTATTGTCAGGAGAGAGTGGTTTATTTGGGTCAAACAATAACGCAGGGACATAGAAGTATTGCTGATAGTCAGTTGGAAGCTATTCGCAAGGCTCCAAAGCCTAGAACGGTCAGAGAAATGATGACATTTCTGGGTATTGCTGGCTATTCTTTAGCATGGGTAGAGGATTATGCTAGTTTAACGGGGCCTTTGAGAGCTATGATTAAAGATACAGGGAATGCTCAATTGCATTGTAATCTTTCTTGGACACAGGATGGCCTTTTGGCTTTTGAGACGATCAAAAGGAGGTTACAGGAGGCTCCAGCGCTAGCGCTTCCAGACTATTCTAGTCTGGAAGCGCTTTTACGATGGGATATCCGGTAACAATTCTTACCCATCATAGCCTTAGAAATCTTTTGAACTATGGCAAGTATACATTGACTATGCCTAGGCTTAGGGACTATCATAGACTCTTAGAGCAGGAAGATGTCACTTTAGCGAGGTGTGTTACAGTGAACCCAGCTGAGTCTTTGCCAACTCCTGAGGATGGTGAACCACATGATTGTGTTCAGGAAGAGAGGTATATGAAACTTAGGTCAGATTTGCAAGCTCTCCCACTGCATGAAGCAGATGTAGAATATTGGACTGATGGATCTTGTTATCGTGTGGGAGATAAGTTGAGTGCTGGTTATGCAGTAGTGAAAGCCCAAGGAGCTGGATTTGTTATTGAGAAGGCTGAAGTTGTACCGCAGCCTGCATCTGCGCAGCTTGCTGAACTTGTGGGGCTAACTGAAGCATGTTTGTTGGCGGAAGGTAAGCGAGTGACAATATATACTGACTCCGCCTATGCGCACAATGTGTGTCATTTGTTTGGATCAGTGTGGAAAAACAGAGGGTTTAAGAAAACTGATGGTTCCCCAATACAGCATCATGCTCAAATAATGAAACTGTTGCATGCTATGATGAAGCCCAAGGAAATAGCAATAGCTAAATGTGCAGCACATAAAAAGGATATGTCAAGGGTCACACAAGGAAATAAAGCAGCTGATGAAGCTGCAAAGGCAGTTACAGGAGCAGACAAAGTGGGTGAAGTGTTTCTGGTTACGCATGAAGTGAATTTGGAAGAGAAAATTACACTTAAGGATGTGATTTTACTTCAGGAAGCTGTTCCTGAAGTGGATAAACAGTTGTGGCTAGACCGAGGTGCCACCAAGGATTCTACAGGTCTTTGGAGAAATCATGAGGGATTGATAGTAGCACCTCCAGACCTGTTAGGTCTAATGATTCAGGAAGCACATGGGTTGGCTCATGTTGCAAGGGGGGAAGTTAAACGTAAGATTACAAAGGAATATGTTTTTTGGGCACCATGTCTGCTTGAGCAGATTGATTATGTTATAGGTAGATGTACTATCTGTCTGAAAAATAATGTTCGAAGGGGAGTGATGGTTCCTCCTGGTTACATTCCAACTCCGAGAGGTCCTATGCGTGAGTTGGTTGTGGACTTTGTGGATATGATAAAGCCAGTTGAAGGTAAGAGGTATATGTTGGTTGTTGTGGATAGATTTTCACGATGGCCTGAGGCTTGTCCAACCAAGCGGAAGGATGCTCAGTCTGTTGCTAAGTTTTTGTGTAGAGAGGTCATAAGCAGGTGGGGACTTCCAGATCGGATATCCTTAGATAATGGGAAAGAGTTTGTGGATAAAACAGTGAAATTGATTTTGCAAAAACTGGGAATTAAACAGCGTCTTGGTGCGGATTATCATCCGCAAAGTCAAGGGATTTGTGAAAAGATGAATGGTGTTTTGAAAAATCGCATTGTGAAAATTTGCCAGCATACGGGGTTGAATTGGATAGCAGCACTTCCATTGCCGCTAATGGTGTGTCGCTCGAGTGAGCTGCGTGAGTTACATATGACACCTCATGAATTGGTTACAGGTAGATTGATGCCGATGCCTTGTTTGCGTACAAGTGGAAAGGGTCCAAGCTTAGCCCTTTTAGAGGATGAAATGAGAGCATATGTTGCGTATATGGCTAATCTGCATAAAAGAATATCCGCGTACATTTCTGACAGGCAAAAGAAAGAGGAGGTGCAGGAGAGACTGGACGAACAAAGGAAGTGTTCAGTGCAACCTGGAGACAAGGTGTTTGTGAAGGTATTTGAAGTTGTTCGCAGCACGGGAACTGCGGTTCAGGTTAAGGGGTCTCCAACGTGGTACCATTTGTCGCATTGTGTTAAAGCGCCAAGTGAAGAGGTACTAGATTCACAAAGTCAGGAAGTTGAAGGTTCAAGAAAGTTAGAAGGGAATGTTGTGGAAGATGATGTGGAATATGTTGATGGGAGTGTGCATGTGTCTGATAATGTCGGAGATGACTCTGCAGTTAGTGAGCAGGAAAGGAGATATGGAGACATTGATTTTCAACATGTCCCAGGAACAGCAGAGCCTGTTTCTGAGGAGTGTGAAGCATCAGAGGTTACAAAGGGAAGTGATTCTGATGCAGGAGAATGCAGAGACACAGGTAGACAAAGGAGTCCAAGACCAGCTAGGAAAAGGGTTAGACCAAAGCGTTATGACGACTAGAGTGGTAGGAACTTCAGGGAAGTGTAATCTTTCAGCACTGAATGATTCTGAAAGTATGAGTGTGTTATGTTTAACTACGGTAGCGCCTCAGATGGTGACAATGGTGTCAACTCTTAAGAAGAAGGTAGTTAGAGCCAAGTTAGGAGGAGCAGTTTATCTTCCCTGTAAATGCTCGAGGTTTAATGTTGGTGGTAGTAATCCTCCTGTGTGGAGCAATAGTCGTGGTGAAGAAGTGTTACTAACAGGACCTGAGGTTGATACTGTGCCTCTTGATCAGAGGAAATATATTTTGCTGAATGACGTAAGGTGGTTGACAGTCAGTGATGATTGTACACTTTTTGTGAGAAATATTACTAGAGAAGACCTAGGGGAATATACATGTACTTATTATGAGCCGGAGTTTAAATTCATTCCCTTGGTAAATAGTTGGAGAGGAGGTTATATAACTTGTAAAGTGGTGGTTATGATAGTAGATTTGAGTCCTGTGGAGATGTTTACGGTTGCTAAGAGAATTGAGGAGCAAGCCACTACAGCGACTACTCTAGGGGTAAATAGAACACGGATGAGGAGTATTATTTTAGTTCCGGAAACAACTAAGAGTGTTAATACATCAGTGGAGATTACTACTGTAGCTGCGACTTTGAAGAGAATGGATGCTACTACAGTGATGGTGAAAGCGTCTACTTTTGTCACTTCTGGAAATACTACAAGTAAGGTTGATACAAGGGCAACCTTTGTTAATAATTCGGTGACGACGATGTTGCCTAAGAATTTTGTAACAGTGACTCAAATACCTGACATGACGACTTTGAACTTTAAGGAAGTGGTGAATATAACTCAGAAGCCTATGTTAAAGATAGAGCTTAGTGTAAACAGTAGTAGTAAGATGTCTGAACCTAGGAAGCAGATGGAGGAAGAGAAGGGTGTAAATTCATCTGTGACAACTCAGAGGACTGTTTTAGATGTTAAAGATCAGTTCTTAGATTTTGACTGGACATCAGAAGAAATGACTGACCAGTACCGTTCATTACAGAAGAGAGAAACTAAGTGGAAGGCATTTGGATTCGATTCTTCAGTGTTACAAATCTCAGACCCATGGGCAAGTAGGAATTTGTGGTTCCAGCAGTTAACTCATTCGATAAGATCAGTTAGACGACTGAATGGTCCATGTGTAGTGAAAGTTCCAACACCAGGTACATGGCCTTCAATTCTGGAGATGGTACCGGAGCCGTTGCTTGCTATATGTCAGTCTTATGCGCTATCGTGGTTGTTATATCAGCAGCAATCAGGAGGAGATAGATTGATGGCTTTGTCGGTGCATTTGTTTAGACCTAAGAATAATTGTTCTTGGTTGAGAGATTTACCATATGTGAATTTACTTGATCAACATGAAAATGTGTTGACAGCGGTTCCTGATGCGATGGAGGTGACGCCTGTGGGAGCTAAAGATTGTTTTTGTTCAAATGAAACTAGTAAAGGAACTAGAATGTTTATGGGAATATCAGATTGTGACAATTATATGATGGATTTGGGTGAGCGTAAGCAGAAGGCTAAGAGTGATTTATTTAAGGTGACTTTTTATATGCCACACCGTAAACAGAGCAGAACTTTGATGGTGTGGAATCAGATTTTGCCTGGAAATGTGACTATAGGAAATTTTAAAGATATTTGGTGGGTTTGTGGTGATAAAGCTTATATATTTCTGCCATATGGGTGGATAGGATGTTGTTACATGGCAACATTGAAGCTTCCATATGAGGCTGTTCAGAGAGGTGAAAGACCTGATGAGGGCCAATCTGAGGCTGTTTCTGGAAGTAGAAAGAAAAGGGACATTCCTACCATTGGAGAATAAGTATAGGAGAAAAGTGGGGTATAGGCTTATTTCCATGGTATGGTGTGACATTTTTAGCAGATCACATTGATAATATTACCTACACCCTACAGGGTTTTGCAAATGAAACTGTGAGAGGGTTTGAATACTTATCAAATACTCAGAAAAGTCACAGATTGACGTTACTGAAACATGATATGGCTCTTGATTACATTTTGGCCAAACAGGGTGGCCTGTGTGTAGCTTTGAACTTGACAGAAGATGCCTGTTATACTTTGATTCCTGATAATTCTGATAATATGACTAGTGTTATAGATGCATTGAAGCATATAAGGGATGCGTTTGGAGCGTCGGAAGGAGCTGGATGGTCTGCGAATGCTTGGCTGCAGGAGAAATTAGGACCGTTGGGAGCAGTGTTAGTTCAGATTTTGGTAGCGGTTCTTCTGTCATTATGTGTGATGTTTTGTTTTTGTACGCTGTTATTGACCTTTGCGAAGGCTATGATAATGAGATGGGTTGGAGTTGTGATGCCTGGCGATAGGGTTCAGATGCCATTATTACGAGGGACTGACATGGACGATGACGAGGAACTGGTAATAGAAGGTGAACTGATGGAAACATATCCATTTTGAATATATAATCTCATTATAATCTCATTATATGACTGTAGTCTTACTGTGTATTGGGGTTATTTTATGTAGTAATTTTATGAAAGTATGATCCTGTGCATCTTCACATTTATGTATACATCTATGTATGAGGGGTTATTAATTTGCATTTGATGTTTCAATTTGCATCTGTTGTTTATGCAAAAGATACTGGTTGGTGTTCTTTCTTTCCTTCTAGTATGAAAGGGGGGAGACCACTTTCTGGATGATTGATTATTCAAGGACCCTGATGTGCTGAAGGGGTTCATACAGCTCACGTGAGGACAATAAGAATGGTCTGAAAGACTCTGAACAAGGACTCTGTGATAAAGGTCAAGATTCAATACATCATCAAGACTACATAGAGTCACATGGAGAGTCAGTGCTGCTGAGGAGCTGCAGTGTGATACATTCTTATGTATTTCTTATGTTATTCTATACAAATAGATGTGTGCTGTTATATTGTAGTATGTAATTATGAGTAACTGTATTTAATGTGATGTTTTGTCTTTGGGGGTATTAGTCATTTGGTGAATGATTAAGTCATATAATTCAATTATTTAATAATTGCTGTTATGAGGTAGGTACATTGGGGACCTCAGAGTTTTTGTTCGTTTCTCGATGGATTAGGGACAGATTGATTGATAGGTAGGAACAAGGTCCAATAGAGCAATCCGAAGGGTCGACCTGTTGATCTTTGGACATTATTGATTTTCTTTTCTGAGGTTTTCAAATGTATTTGCTAAAATCATAATCTTATCAAATATAATAGTGCCACTTTTAGTTTGGGGTAAAGTTGGATGTGATCCTTTCAAATATAATGGTTCCTTCTTTAGATTCTGGGGAAAATTGGACTGGAGTGCAATATGTGGCCGCCTGGGCAGAGGGGTCGCGAGTGAGTTTTTTCCTGTCTAGATTGATTGATTGATGGACATTTCAGAAGGACGATACTGCCTGATAGGTTTTTCGCTCCCGCACTCCATAAAAGTTGCTAAGTGCTAAATTTAAGTGACACATATAGGTGGGAGGAACAGGTATTATGTTATGTCTATAACCATTATTAATTATGTTTTTCTCTTGAGTTTTGAGACTGATTAGCCTCAAAGGGGGGAATGAGGTGTATTTTATATAGATATTAATTCATATGTGTATTTTATTCATATGTGTGTTATGTGTTGTGGCCCCACTGTTAGGGAACACAATTTTGTAGAAGGCATTCAGAGGGGGTCAGTGTGCCCCTCAGAGACACATTCCTATGGACGGACATATGGAATGTATTTATGTGAGGCTCTGTCCCGGGGAAGCACTCTTAAATGTATGGAAAGCTGTAAGGTTCCCAATGATAGGATGGGGAGGCCTGTCCAGCATAAGACGGAGGTTGGTGCTAAGGGTTAGAATGGGGTTTTAGTTCAATGTATATATTCTACCATGGGAGGGCTTAGCTCTCTCTCAGTATTTGAGAGATCAAAGTGGAAACAGATGTGCTGTATGTAAATCGCTGGGGTATTTAAACCTGAGGTTGGCGTAAAGAAGGCAGAAGAAGAATCAGCTACTTTTTCTCCGGGCATAATCGCGAAATGTCTGTACTGACACTACTCATTTCTTTGAATAAACCTCTTAATTAAACATGAGTTAGTGTCAACGGAGTTGTCATTTCGTTATCAGTGCTTCACCAAGACAAAAGACACCTCATTATAAACACTACAGTGATGCTGGTGATGTATTTAACTCTTGTCATTATGTAGAACAAGTTTAACCTATAGATCAGTCCATTATACTAACAACACAGAGGGGGGAACAGATTTACCTGGAGACCTGGGGAATATGGTTCCCCACATGGATTTTATTGTGTAATGATTCTTTTTTTTAACTACAAGCACACACATTTTAAGAACAAAATATCTGTATTAGAAATTAGTGTTAAACTAAATTATACATATATTACAATTATGCAAATACATAATAAAGAAATCCACCTCAATGCAAAGTAAAATTTAAATACTTGAAAAACTAACATATTTATAGCTTAATAAAATAGCTTTGTTTTAAATAAAATCTGACATGTGCAAATGTATTTGGGATGGTGCCCTGGGATTGACTAGCATCACATCCATAGTGCACTCCTGCCATACGTCCAGTTTTCCCAGGAACAGTTCTGGATCCACCACGGCCATGACCAGGATGAAGCAGTTACTAAACAGAAATGAATGATTAATTTACTATCGACTTTTAAAATAAACTAAAAAAGCAACATAAAATAAAATACAGCAACAAGCAAACTTTTTAGAAATAACGTCCCAGTTAATCTTGGTCTAATGTTCAGTACATGCTGAACAATGAAGATCTTCCTCTACTGGTGGGTTGCCAACACATGACTGGTGGTACCATCTGTCACATCCATCACAGGCAATCTCACTGATCACACAGTCCTTCAATTGATCAATAAAAAGGCACAAAATAGTTTTATGGTTACATTAGACTTCTCATTTAAAAAAAGTTTGCTTGTTGCTGTATTTTATTTTATTTTACTCTTTCTGTATCTCAAACATGTACTTAAACGTGTTCAATTTTTAAATGATTTATTAACAACAATAATAACAATAACAGCAACTAAAACAACAACAACAAGAACTAATTACAAGTCTCAGGAGGATGAGTGTAAATTTTTTTACAAATGTAGGTTGTGAGCGACACATTAAATTCAGCACATTCAAAATGTGCCCATCTACTACAAAGGTCACAGTGCACCTGAAAAATCAGGTTCTAAACTAGTAATCTGAAACAACGCTATACAAATCAGTGAATAATGTTCACAATAACCTAAAAGATGAAATAGTATAGCTGCTCTAAATATTTACCATTTCAATCATGCTCCTGTCAGCAGTCTTGCAGCATGGAGCAAATTATGCAGTAATCCTCTACATTTCCTATAAACCAAGTGGTTTTTAATTATTTACCTTAACTTAATACTAGTGATTAGTGTAGTTGTTGTTTAGTATGCATGTGCACAGAACATGATAAACATATTTAATATGGAAAGGACACTATTACTTAACTTACTTCGATATGCACTGTAAGCCCAGACTTTATATTTAATCAAACATTTTTAGTACAACATACATAAATTATTTAAGTTTTTTTGCTCTACTATAAAATGCAGAGTACATTGTACTACTTTGAGTACACATTTAAATGTGCTAAAAGATTTAAGTTTACTAAACAAAAAAAAATACTTCACCATTTACATGTAAGTCCGCCTTTTTTCAGCTTGCTGTTGGTGTATCAGGCAGCCATTTGTTTTAACTTTTGTAACCTGTTGTTGCAAATTACTTTTTACTTTTCATTGAAGGCTTTTTGCAAAAGTAAACTTGTCTTCCTGAAATGTCTTTTGTGAAGTGGAACCTTTGTTAAACTAAGTGGACAAACATTTTCTTCCTCATTATGCTATTTTTGAGTAGCATGTGCACCAGTCTGATGGGGCTTTTTCATATTCCGTCTAATTTTGGTTAATGTTGTACTTTACTTAACAATTTTGTTTAAAATAAATGATCTTAATGTTGACACTAAATAAAAAATCAAACAGCGCTGCTTTATTTGCCGTATTTAGGCTACATGCTAGCATGTTAGCATGCTAGCCTTCATACGAAGCAAAGAGTGTGCTGGCTTGCTTTATTTTAATCCTTAAATTAATGCTATTAATGTTGATTTTAATACTTCTGTTTCTTGTTTCTTTTTGTTGTTTTACAGGTTCATGGTTACTGTGAGGAGCTGTTTGTGTTTCATCAGAACTTTATATACAGTTTGTAGTTTTAAAGATGTTTTCTTGACATGTTGTATTTTAAGTAAATACTTCTGAAGTGAAATAAAGAAAAATAATTTTATAATTGTGTCTGTTTCTCTATAAACATTTGTAATTCATATTTAAAATGTAATTAACATGAAAACTAAGAAGAAATAAATAGTTTTTTCCATTGAGCTCAAGATATTAAGTAGAATTATTGGGAAAAGCAGTTGGTATAACAAAAAAAAGAAAGTTTAATCAACTTGCCTTTTAGGTGTAATAACTTAATGTTTTAAGTTATGCTAACTCAAGTTTTCATTATACATTACTTAACTTTTTTAAGGCAACCGGTTTCCTCACATTTTTTAAGTAGATTGAACTTATCCGGGCTTACAGTGTGTAAGCAGTGAGCTGGCAGTTTCCATTGGTGCAGCACTCACAGCTTGTTGAGTTGTTTGAACTTCAGTTATTACCTCCTTTAAAAGGAAGTCCTCTGCAAACTAACAGTTATTTATGTAAACCTTTATTATAATCCACTTAATAACACATTTATATGCTTCTAAATATGAATAGAAATGAAGCTTCAGTATTAAAACTCCACAACTGCTTGAATCCAGCTGCCGGTTGTGCTGCATTGTTTTACACTGCCACCTAACCCTGCTGTCATCAAGTCCCCTTGTCTTCAAAACATTCCTATTAATTCATGGACACATTAGCACGTTACAAACTTTAACAAATCATAACCAGTATAAAATGTGTTCAATAACAATGTTACCTCCAGTTACGCATAACTTACACATATTTTAAAGTTACCCAGATTAGACTATAAACACTTAAGATAATATACTTGCCCTGACTGTTACAGTTTCAATAATCCAGCTGTTTTTTTTTTTATAAATGAAAGTGTTTCTCATAAGGTAACTTATAATGCATGTACGGTTCTCAAATACAATATAACATTACGGTTAGCAATATCATACTTTGTTCAGAATACTTACAACAAGAATCCAGTGTGCTCCAGTGTTTACAGGGCACAACCAAACATTCTCCGCTGGAAATGTCATCTGTTTGAAATGTTAAATAGCATATTAATGACTGTTTTAGAAGTACTTACTAACACCTTCTATGAAACAGAATTAGCTACCTTACTAACACATCTAAACTGTCCAGCAAACAATGATGAACCCACAACTGCACATAACTGATGTACAGCCATCTGTGAAAATGAACACACAACAAGTAGTAATTGTACAAAATGACTGGGCAGGAAATGTGCCAATATTACTGGACGTAACCTAATATTTGTATGGACCTTCAATCTCAACGAGAACAAAGTGGCACCCAGGTTCACATCCCAGTCATTCTGCTGCTCCTTCACAAGTTTCTTAATGGCTCTAAAATGTACACACACAATTAGTACCAACATTTGGTAATCGCCTAATAATTCTGGTTATTACTAAATAATAAAATTTAACGCTTTATGTTGTCATTGTTTTTTTCATCCAGGCCATTTGTTGGAGGACGATATGCTGCGGTCACACTTCAATGCACAACATCTCACAAAGCCTGTGGTTGAGCTTTAATACAACACATTTATAGCCAAAGACATAAGCAAGACATTTATTCATAATAATACATTGCAAGGTAAAAAGGTGATGCGAGTGGTTAGCACTATTGCCTTACAGCCCCAAAGATCCCTAATTTGGTCCCTGGTACAAACTCTCTGTGTGGAGTTCTGCATGTTCTCCCCATATCTGTTTGGGATTTCTCTGGGTTCTCTAGTTTCCACCCACATCTCAAAGACTCTATAAAGTTATTCTAAGTCAATAAAATCCCTGATCAACAGCTGGTAAAATGTAACAAAGCAACTTCATACTTTCACACATCAGAGGAACTGCTAACATGTATGTATGGAGCTGCAAACATAAAGTATGTTTGAATGGTACTTACTTCATTGACGAATTCTCTTCCTTGATCCGAGAGGATGCGTTTGGGACGTCCATGTCTGTATATAATCGAACAGAGATGTCTTGTAACCTCAGCTGCAGATTTACTTCTTAAAGGAAAGACCTCAACCCACTTAGAGAAATAATCTGTAGCAGTTTAAATGTACTGGAAGCCATCAGAGGTTTCTGAAAATGGTCCTGTTAGGTCTATCCCAATGAGCTACCAGACATCTGATACCTTATAAAGGAAAAAATAATTTTATATATATATATACAGTGTATCACAAAAGTGAGTACACCCCTCTCATTTCTGCAGATATTTAAGTATATCTTTTCATGGGACAACACTGACAAAATGACACTTTGACACAATGAAAAGTAGTCTGTGTGCAGCTTATATAACAGTGTAAATTTATTCTTCCCTCAAAATAACTCAATATACAGCCATTAATGTCTAAACCACCGGCAACAAAAGTGAGTACACCCCTTAGTGAAAGTTCCTGAAGTGTCAATATTTTGTGTGGCCACCATTATTTCCCAGAACTGCCTTAACTCTCCTGGGCATGGAGTTTACCAGAGCTTCACAGGTTGCCACTGGAATGCTTTTCCACTCCTCCATGACGACATCACGGAGCTGGCGGATATTCGAGACTTTGCGCTCCTCCACCTTCCGCTTGAGGATGCCCCAAAGATGTTCTATTGGGTTTAGGTCTGGAGACATGCTTGGCCAGTCCATCACCTTTACCCTCAGCCTCTTCAATAAAGCAGTGGTCGTCTTAGAGGTGTGTTTGGGGTCATTATCATGCTGGAACACTGCCCTGCGACTCAGTTTCCGGAGGGAGGGGATCATGCTCTGCTTCAGTATTTCACAGTACATATTGGAGTTCATGTGTCCCTCAATGAAATGTAACTCCCCAACACCTGCTGCACTCATGCAGCCCCAGACCATGGCATTCCCACCACCATGCTTGACTGTAGGCATGACACACTTATCTTTGTACTCCTCACCTGATTGCCGCCACACATGCTTGAGACCATCTGAACCAAACAAATTAATCTTGGTCTCATCAGACCATAGGACATGGTTCCAGTAATCCATGTCCTTTGTTGACATGTCTTCAGCAAACTGTTTGCGGGCTTTCTTGTGTAGAGACTTCAGAAGAGGCTTCCTTCTGGGGTGACAGCCATGCAGACCAATTTGATGTAGTGTGCGGCGTATGGTCTGAGCACTGACAGGCTGACCCCCCACCTTTTCAATCTCTGCAGCAATGCTGACAGCACTCCTGCGCCTATCTTTCAAAGACAGCAGTTGGATGTGACGCTGAGCACGTGCACTCAGCTTCTTTGGACAACCAACGCGAGGTCTGTTCTGAGTGGACCCTGCTCTTTTAAAACGCTGGATGATCTTGGCCACTGTGCTGCAGCTCAGTTTCAGGGTGTTGGCAATCTTCTTGTAGCCTCGGCCATCTTCATGTAGCGCAACAATTCGTCTTTTAAGATCCTCAGAGAGTTCTTTGCCATGAGGTGCCATGTTGGAACTTTCAGTGACCAGTATGAGAGAGTGTGAGAGCTGTACTACTAAATTGAACACACCTGCTCCCTATGCACACCTGAGACCTAGTAACACTAACAAATCACATGACATTTTGGAGGGAAAATTACAAGCAGTGCTCAATTTGGACATTTAGGGGTGTAGTCTCTTAGGGGTGTACTCACTTTTGTTGCCGGTGGTTTAGACATTAATGGCTGTATATTGAGTTATTTTGAGGGAAGAATAAATTTACACTGTTATATAAGCTGCACACAGACTACTTTTCATTGTGTCAAAGTGTCATTTTGTCAGTGTTGTCCCATGAAAAGATATACTTAAATATCTGCAGAAATGTGAGGGGTGTACTCACTTTTGTGATACACTGTATATATATGTGTGTGTGTGTGTGTGTGTGTGTGTGTGTTCTTCAGCACCTTTACCTTAATGCATTGTAATGTCTGGACAGCAGTCAGTGGTTTTCCAACCTTCTGACAACTGTCACACTCCAACACCTACAAGATATAAAGTGTTAATATTTATATGGCTTGTACAGTACATAAAGGGAACATATGTACACAAACACACTCCCAACTGTCAATGTCAACTGACATTTCAGGACAGTAAAATCTGGAACCCATTGCACTCCGTGTTTTTAAGATGCCTGTACGCCCACCAATCGGAGAGGAGTGAAGCTCCTGAAAAAGGTGTTTGGCCTCTTTGGTTTTCACCACCTTTCTGTTTCCATGAAACAGTTCTCCATCTACATTCACAATAAAAAAATGGAATTACAGATTTGTATTCACAGAACATCTTGTGTATTAGCCAGTATACTAAAACAGTTTGTGGTTAATAAAATGCTAACCCTTTAGGTGAGATTTGGAGGCAGATTTAGCCTCTGTGATTTATCATACCCGGTTGGATATGATCCCACAGTGACAAAATTGTTAATAACCTCCCACTTCTCATCCATATCTGAAAAGAAAAACATACAATAAAGAACAAATACGCAGAACAGAACTGACAATGGTCCTTTTTATACAGAGTAACAACAGAAATAGTTTTACATACAAAAAAGAACTATATACAAGATATCATTATAAATGCTGAAAATACCCCTCAGTAACCACTTTATTACACATAACCTTGGCTGTGGCTATTAAACCGCTAGGTCAGCACAATGTACACGTATCACGTCCTGATCGTGTTATGATGTGGGGGGGAAGGACCCAAGGATGCGGAGGTTTAACTAAAAAAGGGTTTTATTTACAAAATCATAAACATAATATACATAAAATAAAAGGAATAACAATAACAAAAAACACTTCGGGGAATCCCGAAGGCAGCCGGACGTCGGGGGCTGAAAAGGAACAAAAAAAACATACAAAAGAAAAGGGGAAGCGCGAGGCGCGAACCCAGGACTCTTGTCTCCCGACCGGGAGCTTTAACAGCCTGCCACAGCGGCGCTAGTGGCAGACTCGCTCCCGGCGCTATTGAAGCAAAGAGTGGGTTCGCGAGATGGAACACCTCGCGCTGTTGGCCGAAGAAGGGGGGGGTAACACCGACAATAGCTGCGTGGCATGGCGCTTTCCAGCAACTTATGCTGGCTAGAGCCATGCCAGCTACCGGGTGTGCTTGATTTGCGGGTTTCAAAAGTTAAAAGGCAAAGGCGCTGTCACCAGCCCGGGTGGCTGGGAAGTGGCCATTTGCACATGCGCTCCAGAAGGCGGAACGTGACGCTGTCACCAGCGGTAGCTGGGAGGGGGTCACGTTCCTCTGGGCGCAATAATGGGGTCTCTAGGTGGCGGCGGCACGGCGGCTCGACGGCTCGGCGGCAGCGGCCCGACGGCGACCTGAGAGCGGCAACCAGGCGGCGGCGGCGGCACGACAGCTGCGGCACTATGGCGGCAGCTTGGCGGCGGCGGCGGCGTGGTGGCGCCCACTAGCGGTGGCCCGGCGGCAGCGGCACGGCGGCGGCGGCACAGTGCAGCGGCACAACCTAAAGATAAAAAACAATAAACATAAAAGGACACCGCAGTGTCAAACAAACTCAAAGAAAGAAAAAATAATCAGCCAACAAGAGCAGAAGGTGCGACGGCTACAGCTCTGCACCTATCCCTTAAATAAGGGAAGGCACAGGTGTAGCCACTTCGCCCTAACGAGCTGGCCAGGTAATAAAAGGCACAGCTCGTTTCTGCTCTGTGAGGCCTGTGGCATCAGGGAGAGATGGTACATTCCCCTGATGCCACAGAGCCTAACAGTACCCCCTTCTTAAGGAGACCTCTCCTGAGGTCTCCAGCCGGCGGTCCCGTCCCCACCAGTGGCTAAAAGCCACTGGGGGAGTGCCCCCCCAAAAAATTTTTTGGGAGAGGACGGGGTCCTCCGCTGGGTCCAGTAATGGTCGCACCTTGCTGTTATGATGTGGGGGGGAAGGACCCAAGGATGCGAAGGTTTAACTAAAAAAGGGTTTTATTTACAAAATCATAAACATAATATACATAAAATAAAAGGAATAACAATAACAAAAAACACTTCGGGGAATCCCGAAGGCAGCCGGACGTCGGGGGCTGAAAAGGAACAAAAAAAACATACAAAAGAAAAGGGGAAGCGCGAGGCGCGAACCCAGGACTCTTGCCTCCCGACCGGGAGCTTTAACAGCCTGCCACAGCGGCGCTAGTGGCAGACTCGCTCCCGGCGCTATTGAAGCAAAGAGTGGGTTCGCGAGATGGAACACCTCGCGCTGTTGGCCGAAGAAGGGGGGGGTAACACCGACAATAGCTGCGTGGCATGGCGCTTTCCAGCAACTTATGCTGGCTAGAGCCATGCCAGCTACCGGGTGTGCTTGATTTGCGGGTTTCAAAAGTTAAAAGGCAAAGGCGCTGTCACCAGCCCGGGTGGCTGGGAAGTGGCCATTTGCACATGCGCTCCAGAGGGCGGAACGTGACGCTGTCACCAGCGGTAGCTGGGAGGGGGTCACGTTCCTCTGGGCGCAATAATGGGGTCTCTAGGTGGCGGCGGCACGGCGGCTCGACGGCTCGGCGGCAGCGGCCCGACGGCGACCTGAGAGCGGCAACCAGGCGGCGGCGGCGGCACGACAGCTGCGGCACTATGGCGGCAGCTTGGCGGCGGCGGCGGCGTGGTGGCGCCCACTAGCGGTGGCCCGGCGGCAGCGGCACGGCGGCAGCGGCACGGCGGCGGCGGCACAGTGCGGCGGCACAACCTAAAGATAAAAAACAATAAACATAAAAGGACACCGCAGTGTCAAACAAACTCAAAGAAAGAAAAAATAATCAGCCAACAAGAGCAGAAGGTGCGACGGCTACAGCTCTGCACCTATCCCTTAAATAAGGGAAGGCACAGGTGTAGCCACTTCGCCCTAACGAGCTGGCCAGGTAATAAAAGGCACAGCTCGTTTCTGCTCTGTAAGGCCTGTGGCATCAGGGAGAGATGGTACATTCCCCTGATGCCACAGAGCCTAACAGATCGTGTCTGAACTACCTTTTGTGTTGTAAAGTTAAGGTGGCAGATAAAGATTAAAAAAATATAGATGTATAAAAAGTGCACCTAAACACAAGCACTAAACCGAGGTATAAACGTGGTTAAATTCAACGTTCATTAATTTAACAGTTAAGGCTAAGCAACATCATTCAATCACGTTTAGCCAATTCGTGCACCTTGCACAGTTATCTAACAAAATAACATTAAACTAACTTGCATAAGAACGGTATTACATATATTTCAACATTACACTTTTAAAGAATTAAAATTAAAACCATGCAATACTAACCGCTAGCAGAAATGAATTATGCTAACATTATACGAAATTATAGGCGTCGAAGGTAGCACTAAATTATAGGCGTTTCAGTTAACGAGTCAAAACTGATGTGCACATGCTCAGTAGGACATCTGGATGGGTAGGACAAATCGACAGAACACCGACCGTTAGTTAATTTAGCGTGCGCGCTATTTAAAATAGTTCTTCAGTAACACAAACTTGTAGTTTATCTCAATCAAAGCAGAGCTTTAACACAAACTGAATGTCTGTGATCCACGTTTTAGAGAGTTAATACAGAGTTATATTCAACTATTAACAAGAAACTTGTTTTAATGCACCTGCAGCTGCGTCCACCATGTTTGCTCAAAAATCACAATATGCTAATTAGATGGCTTTAACCAATAGCAAGAGAGTAGCGTATTACATCAGACGCTCGTTAAGTATTAAATTAAAAACATTGAGTTTAAAGGTTACGTTTACTTAAAATCTGTAAGTTTTTTTAAATTAAAACTGGACATTTCGTTGTATGGACTTAAATGTTTTAAGCTGTTTGAACTATTTTGCATGTTTTGGTTTTGAGTAAAGATAGCTTAATAGCAGCTTTAGCTAATACAGCTTCAAGGCGTCTTGGGACAGAAGCTACGAGCTTGGCCCCCTTGTTTCTAGACAATTTTGCCCATTTCTCTTGGCATTTCCTTGCAAGCTCTGTCAGGTTGGATGGGGGGTGTCGGTACACGCCCATTTCCAGCTCCTTGCACAGATGTTTGATTAGATTCAGGTCTGGGCTCTGGCTGAGCCACTCAAGGACAATCACAGACTTTCTCTGAAGCCACGCCTTTGTTCTCTTGGCTGTGTGCTTCGGGTCGTTGTCATGTTGGAAGGTGAACCTTCGCTCCAGTCTGAGGTCCAGAGCGCTCTGGAGCAGCTTTTCTTTTGTTTGTTTGTCTTAGTTTGCAGCATTGTTTTCTTTACACTTTAATGAATACAGTTTTGCCGAGTCTCTTTTTGTTGGACCTGACTTGTTCCTCCTGCTGGTCCTTTGCTGTTATTCTTTCATTCTAATTTCTGTATTGTAACTGTCACAGACTGCTGTAACATGTGCACAAGTCTTGCTGAACATCCCTTTAGTATTTGCAATATAATATTTGTGCTTGTAAATAAAGATAGTTTTACTAAGGTAAACTTGCAGTACAGTTTGCTTGTTGTAAAGTACAGATGTAGTAAAAAAAATGGTCTGAAAGTCTGATGTCAGCGTAACCAACACTGTAATTGAGTGTTAAATATGAGCAGTAAATACTGTTTTAGAATTACAGCAACTTCACATTTTGCAGGAAGGAAAAATAGATACAACATGTGGCATGAACAAATGTTACGGCACATTTAGGTGTGTTTCTCTCTCATTTGTTCAGTTTAGTAAATAATCCACGATAGTGCATTAAATGAGCAGGAAATGACATCATTTCATTAGATGACGTTGTTGTTCATTATTTTTACTTGATCAATCATAAGATTTGAGCAGAGGTGCACAAACTTTAGCAGGAGACTGTGTGAGAGGACAGCAGTTACTTTCTGACAGAACTGGAAACAGGATCAGAGTTTGGGCGGATGTTGGTTTTAGTGCAGCGTTCACATGTAGACAAATTGTGTGAATTTAATACGATTGCATTTATGTCCTTTAGTGGTAACGCATTCAGTTTAATCTTATTATTCACACAGAACAAAAATATCATTTTGATTAATGTCTAAATCTGTTTGTATAACTGTTTAAACTAAAATCATCTCGAGTGTACGTAGATTCAGATTGTACTCGCGACTGAACTAAGAAAGTGAGAGATCTGGAGGAGCACTTGAATGCGGCATTGAACTCCATTTGGTTAAAGTGAAAGTGAAAGTATTTAGTGTGGAGGAGAGAAACGTCAAGAGGTTTTCCAGATAATCGCGGTGAGTATAAGAATATAAAACTGTAACATGTGAATGTTATAAATCCGTATTTGATGGATAAATGTTTAGGATCAGGTTTTAATGATCTGATATGTGTTGTGTTTAGGAACTGTCACATTTAACACCGTTATTTAGGCGTGTCAACAACAACACGGAGATTTTTTACACTTCTGTGTTTTTCTCTCATCCACACCAACTCACAAACCCACGATTAATGAAAACAGGATGAAGAGATTTCTGAAAACTGCTTCCTTGTTTTAGTCTGGATACTAAAATGTAGCTTTACACAGATGTTGTGACGTCAGCGTGCTGGTGTTTACACACATGCAGGCGGTGGACAAAATAACAGAAACACACAATCAATAATAAACATCAAACATCAAATAATAAAGATGTATGAGAGCATGTCATGAATAGTGTAAACTTCACTGAAGAAAGGTTGGAGTTCATTACTGATGTGTCCACGCTGTGTGTGATTATAAAGAAAGCACTAATCTAACACACTGATGAGAGGGAGATTGTTATTAATACACTTTCATTTATTTAAGAATGTCATTTAGAATTAAGAATGTAAACCAGATCAGAGTTACTGGCATACTGGTGTAAAAGTAATAAAAAATAAATGTCTTAGCTGGGATGTAAAACTCTCTGTAATGCTTTTAGAGTATGTGACTTCAGTTGAACTAAACTAGCTGCTAGTTAGCTAAGCTGTCTGATTACTGTACCATGTCCTTGTTGGTGTTTCTCTGAACTGAAGCTTTTAGGTGCCCCTGTGCTTTATATAGAGTTATTTATGTTTGGTTTTTACTTCAGTGTTACTCCAGTGTGATGGAGGGTACGAGACCAGATTCACCTGAACCCAGCTGTGTCTCTATGAAGAGCAACAAGTCAATAGATCCTCCAGATAACTTTAAAGATGGAGGATGTTCTACTGATCTGAGGTCAGTATAATCTCATGGTGTGTTAGTGCCTTAGACCACTAGTGACCTTTTTTCTCCAAGACTAGACTGAATAGCTGAGACTGAGTCTACAAGAGTCAAATTCAAGACCAAGTCCAAATAAGAACTTGATATTATTGTTAATATTTATACTAAAATTGTAATAATAATTGATTATGTATTTAAGAATATAAAATCATCTCAGCCGTGGTTGAGTTATTAGCATACTGGTGTTATACAAAATAACATTGTTGAACGTAGCTAAGTTTGCAGACATTTAAAACTCAGACATGCTTTTTTTTTTTAATGGAAGATTTGACTTAAATGAACTAAATGATCTGCTAGTTGAGATACAGTAGCTGTCTGACTACTTTGTCATGACTTTGGAAGTGTTTGTTTAAAAATGTATTACCCCTGAATTTGCCAACATGACGTCTGTGTTAATAATTAAAACTTTTATGTGATGAAGTTGGTTTTGGTTACTGTGTAATGCTAAAATGCTAATACCAAAACAGCTTTTCTTGAACAAGCTAAAACAAGCTAAAACCAGCTATTTATTAAATCTTCCACAATGTTTCCAGCTTGAATTAGGATGAAAGAATCACATTTCCGATTTAGACATTCACCCATTTATTGGTTCTTTTATGTTTGGTTTTACCTGTACCCCAGTGTGATGGAGGGTACGAGACCAGATTCACCTGAACCCAGCTGTGTCTCCATGAAGAGCGACCGGTCAATAGATCCTCCACAAAACTCTAAAGATGGAGGATGTTCTACTGATCTGAGGTCAGTATAATCTCTAGTATGTTCTAGTGCAGTGTTTTTACTTCCAGTTTCTCCTGATCAAATGTATTAATCTCATTAAACTCTGTCCACTAAGCAATTCATTCATAAAAATACTAATCATCTAGGAAGTGTTTCAATAACAGGATGATAGAACCTGCTAGTGTTCAATACTGTTTTGTCTTTTTATTTACAGAACACAAAAGAAGAAATTAAATGTTACTTATCAGTTGGAATCCATATTTAAGGTTTGTATGTATGTGTGTGTAATTATAATAATGATGCTAATCTAATTTGCCGATTGGCTAAATGAATACTGTGAGGTATTTTATGTTGATTTTGGATTCTGGACCCTCCTTAGATGTTGTTCTGGTTCTTTTAGACCTGAATTATCTCTTGATTTTTGCCATATGGGATTATTGGGGCTTATTTGGGTTTATTAAACACACAACCTTCCACATTTTAATGCAGCTGGTTCGGACAGAGGTGAAATTCCAGTTTAAAGCCTAAACACATTTTAATGCACAATTACTGTTTATTCATTTACTGAACTTAATATGCAGAAAAACTACATCACTCCTTATATAATCACATAACTCAGTCATTTTCTTTATTACCTCATGGTGTTTATTGTGATGATCTGGTTCTCTAAATTCCTTAACAGGAACTGGAGCTCAAAGTCATCAGCATGTTAAAGAATGAGCTAAACAAGTTCAAAAAGCTACTGAATGAAGATTACCCAGCATGCTCTGAGCAGGAGGTAAAGGCTGTAGAAGATCTGAGTAGTTTCAGAGAGGGGACGCTAAAGATCACACTGGATGTTCTGAAGATCATGAATCAGACAGACCTTGCTAACACCCTGCAGAGGAGTAAGAGATCTACATACTTACATTATTAATTTATTTACCATTAGATAAACAAACTCTTCCATATTCATCTTGGTTCTAGAATCATCTATACTTTTGATTAGTCATTACATTATATTATAAAACATTTTATGACCATTAGGTACTTGATATTAGATGAGAATTCTAACTATGATATTGGTCACTACATCTCTACAAATAAACCAATTATAATCATAGAGGTTTATACTTATAAACAGAAATTAATTTATATACAAACCTATTATTTATTACAGTAATAAATTATATACTGTGTTTATTGATCATGCAGTAAAATATTAATCATCATCTTCTGTTTATTAGAACTATTAGTCCCTGTATATCAGAAAAAACTCAAATCCAATCTGAGAGAGAAATGTAAAAGAATCAGTGAAGGAATCTCCCAGCATGGAAGCTCAGCACTTCTGAATGAGATCTTCACAGAGCTCTACATCACAGAGGGTTGGAGTGAAGGCGTCAATAATGAACATGAGGTCAGACAGGTTGAAGCTACATCCAGGAGACCAGCAGTACAGGAGAATCCCATCAAATGTAACGACCTCTTTAAAGACACATCCATCAGAACTGTGCTGACCAAAGGAATCGCTGGAATTGGAAAAACAGTCTCAGTGCAGAAGTTCATTCTGGACTGGGCTGAAGGAAAAGCCAATCAGGACGTTGTCTTCATATTTCCACTTCCTTTTAGAGAGCTGAACTTGATGAAGCAGAAAAATCTCAGTCTGATGGAACTTCTTCATCAGTTTTTCCCAGAAGTGAAAGGTCTGCCATCATTAGACTGTGATGCGTATAAAGTTTTGTTCATCTTTGATGGTCTGGATGAGTGTCGACTTCCTCTAGATTTTCAAAATAATGAGCGATTGTGTAACGTAACAAAGTCAGTAAAAATGGATGTGCTGCTGACAAACCTCATCAAGGGGAACCTGCTTCCCTCTGCTCACCTCTGGATCACCACTCGACCAGGAGCAGCCAATCAGATCGCTACTGAGTGTGTAGACCAGGTAACAGAGGTACGAGGGTTCAGTGATCCTCAGAAAGAGACGTACTTCAGGAAGAGGATCAGAGATGAGAACCTGGCCAGTGAAATCATCACTCACATGAAGTCATCAAGAAGCCTCTACATCATGTGTCACATTCCAGTCTTCTGCTGGATCTCAGCCTCTGTTCTAGAGAGAATTCTGGATGGAGCCGAGAGGAAAGAGATCCCCAAAACTCTGACTCAGATGTTCACCCACTTCCTGATCTTTCAGATAAAACACAAGGAACAAAAGTATCATGGGAAATCTGACCCTGATCCACACCAGACCAGAGAGACGATACTGGCACTGGGAAAACTGGCCTTCCAACAGATGGAGAAAGGGAACCTGATCTTCTATGAAGAAGACCTGACAGAATGTGGCATTGATGTCAAAAACACATCAGTGTACTCAGGAGTCTGCACCCAAATCTTCAAAAAAGAGGCTGGACTGCACCTGGGTCAGGTCTTCAGCTTTGTGCACCTGAGTGTTCAGGAGTTTCTGGCTGCTTTATATGTATTTCTCACCTTCATCAACAAAAACAGAAATGTGCTGGTGATGCAAAACACTGGATTCTTTAACATCTTTAGAAAATATACGAACATGTCTGACTTTCTGAAGAGTGCAGTGGACAAGGCCTTAAAGAGTAAGAATGGACACCTGGATCTTTTCCTCCGCTTCCTCCTGGGTCTCTCACTGGAGTCCAACCAGACTCTCTTACGAGGCCTACTGCCACAAACAGAAAGTAGGTCTTACAACAAAGAGGAAACGGTCAAGTACATCAAGGAGAAGATCAGTGAGAATCCCTCTCCAGAGAAATCCATCAATCTGTTCCACTGTCTGAATGAACTGAACGATGATTCTCTAGTGCAGGAAGTCCAACAATACCTGAACAAAGGAGGTTCTCTTCATCATGATGAACACCGTCTGTCTCCTGCTCAGTGGTCGGCTCTGGTGTTTGTGTTGCTGAACTCAGATCAGAAGCTGGATGAGTTTGATTTGAGTAAATATAATCCATCACATGAAGGTCTTCTGAAGCTCCTGCCAGTGGTGAAAGAATCAAGAAGAGCTGAGTGAGTCATTTATTGACATTTGATTCATGAGTTTATCACTTAAACATTAATAATTAGATTTACGAAACTGAGAAGTTGCTAAACTAGTGTTGCAGTCTGATCTCAAAATGTGTCTGAAATTAACATTTATTTAGTAACATTAAAATAATAATGCTGTTTTTTTACACCACCTACTAACTTGCACTCTGCTAATTATGCAGAGTAGGGATTTAATGATACACTCCACCCATGATGCAATGTGATTCACAATACTGAGTTCACGATACATTTTTCTTCCCAAGACAAATTACACTACTCACAAAATGCTTTCTGGTGAAATTGATGGAAAAGGTAAAAAGTTCACGCTACAGTGATATTATATCATGAAAGTCGAGCATTTAGATAGAAGCATGCAATGGTGATTTCCTCATCTTAAACTATTTATTGAAACAAAAGCCAACAACAGTGGTGGGTATACCCCAAAAAAACATCTCAATGTCTCAATAACTTGTCATGTGCCCTTGAGCATCAATTACAGCTTGACAACGACGTCTCATGCTGTTCACAAGTCAACTTATTGTCTGCTGAGGCGTGGCATCCTACTCTTCTTGAAGGGCGGCCCTCAGGTCATTGAGGTTCTGGGGTACAGAGTTACAAGCCTCTACACGGTGACTCAGCTGATCCCAGAGGTTTTCTATGGGATTCAGGTCTGGAGAAAGTGCAGGCCACTCCATTTGAGGTTTCCCAGTCTCCAGCAGCCGTAATGATGCCACCTCGATGAGCTGGAGCATTGTGGTCCATGAAGATGAAATTAGGCCTGTGTGGTTCATGTAGAGGCACAATGACTGGATTAATGATGTTATTTAAGTAGTATGGGCTTGTCACAAAGTGTAGGGCAGTTCTGTATTGACTAGACACACCCGCCCTCACTGTAACACCACCACCACCAAAGGCTCGTCTGGTGACAGTAGTTGCTGATGCATAGCTCTCTCCTTGACGTCTCCAACATCGTTGGCGGCCATCATTTCATCATCAGTGAACAGCACTGAGGCCAACTGGTCCCTCGTCCAGCGTAAATGCTTCCGTAAATGACGCCTGTGCCTGGTGGTGTGGTCAGGTACCCTTGCAGGTCGTCTATCAAAACAGACCACGCTGATGTAAACGGTTTCGAATGGTCTGACGTGACACTTGGGTGCCTCTCACCTCCCTTAAATGTGCCTGTAGTCGTGTGGCATTCATCATCTTCTTCTTCATACTGGTCAGGACCATGGTGGATCCAGTGCTACTCTAAAACACTTCCATGGAAGTAGGAACACACCCTGGTGTCACACACACACACACACACACACTCACACACACACACACACACACACACACTCACACACACACACACTCACACACACACACACACACACACACACAGTCACTCTCATCTATGTTTCAGGATGGAGACAGAAATACATTTATCATTTATAATCAGCGGGTAACATTGTATTAATTCTCAGTCGCTACATGGCTATAGTTAGCACTTGGACTGTGTAGAAATGTGAAGCTCCGCCCCTTTGTAAATCAGTACAGTTGAGCAGTCCTGCTATTGGTTGATTTATCAGTTTAACTGCTTTCACTTTTATCTACAATGTCGTCTGATCTGATTATTTCTCTCCAGGTTGGCTGGTTGTTCTCTAACAGAGGAAAGTTGTGAAGTTCTGTCCTCAGTTCTCAGTTTAAACTCCTCCAGTCTGAAACATCTGAACCTGAGTAACAATAAACTGAAGGATTCAGGAGTGAAGCTGCTCTCTGCTGGACTGGAGAATCCACACTGTACACTGGAGATACTGGGGTAAGATCTTCACTTTCACACTGTAGATACAGAAGATCTTTGTAGACTGAAGACTGATGTTAAGTGCAGTTGGGCAGCAGGTTTCTGTGAGGTGAAACTCGTTCACCTGACTTACTGTTAGAATTAACATACATATTAAACATTAGTATTTGATATCTATTGTACACTTGATGAATTGGTCGGCCATGTTGGAAAAAGTGTTTACATTAAAAATTTATGTTACATCATCATAAATGTTAAATGTGTCCGACTTCAGCTTCTGACTACACAGTAGTGATGGGAATTCCGGCTCTTTTTAGAGAGCCGGCTCTTTCAGCTCCCAATGGCTCCTTAGATTTTTTACCAAATTACATGTAAAATTAATTAATAATGTAAAAACATTGTATTAAATGTTTATTATTTAAATGGATTTATTTATATACTCAACATGGAACAGAGTGCTACAACAATAAATTATAAAATACAAAAACAAAGACCCATCTCAATTAGACAAAACACATCACATGTATAAGATGTGGGTAGACTGAACACTTGGTCTCCCACCAGTTCAGTGGGTCTGCACTTCTTTGTAAAAGTGGTTCCTCATGTCCAAACTTTACTATGTCTCCTCTCACTCATTTTCCTCACCTTTCCAGCGTGTAATGTCTGCCTACGTAAAGCGCAATGTAAAACTTCATCAAGTTCTCAAGTGTGCATGCTGTCTGTGCACGCCACTACGCATCTTGACAAATCACGTGCGGCTTTAACAGGAAAAAAAACCGAAAAAAAAAAACCGGATCCCGTCGTTCACTCTAAAGAGCCGACTCTTAGAGCCGGATCGTTCGCGACCGACCCATCACTACTACACAGGGGGATCATGTGGTGCCTTTTGGTGAGGAATGATCTTTTCCCTTAAGACCCCCCACACCACCTGAAAGCAGAGAGTGTCTTCTTTCCTGTACACACACACACACACACACACTTACTCACACTCTTTTTAGATACAATAACTCACACCAGGAGCCACTTAGAGAAGCTAAATTACCCTCGGTGTGTTTTTGTGTTCAGAAAAAAAAGCAGAAAAAAAAACTGAAATGCAGAAATAAGATGAAAATGCAGGGAACCATTGGGAGAACATACAAAACTCTTCACAGACAAAAATCTAAAATGATAACTGAAGCTAGGAGCTCAGGAGCTGTGTTACAGTCAGTACTCGCTCTACCAGCTGCTCCACCCACCGTCCTGGTATATCTGGAGTTTGAACAGCACTATGAAAACTCCTGTGTGATTATAAAGCAGCTTCCATTGGTTGGTGTTTGGGAGGGTTTTTGGTTTGGAATGTGGAGATGTTTTAGTGGGATTGTTGCTAAATGATCTACCAGCTAACAAAGATCTACTGAAGATTCAGCATTTCAACTCTGAAAGCCTTTAAAATGTGGAATCCACTTTAAGTCTGAAATCACATTTTACACTCATGTTGGAAGGATTACTGATTCAGCATCATCAATTCAGCTGCTTTCACTTTCATCTGCAATGCAGTCTGGGTAATATTATCAGATCTGCTACTTAGATTCCACCTACTGCTGCAGGGTGACATCTTTCATTTCTCTGATTGATCTGATTATTTCTCTCCAGGTTGTGGAATTGTTCTCTAACAGAGGAAAGTTGTGAAGTTCTGTCCTCAGTTCTCAGTTTAAACTCCTCCAGTCTGAAACATCTGTTCCTGAATCACAATAAACTGAAGGATTCAGGAGTGAAGCTGCTCTCTGCTGGACTGGAGAATCCACACTGTAAACTGGAGATACTGGAGTAAGATCTTCACTTTCACACTGTAGATACAGAAGATCTGTTTTACTCTGAAGCATCATTTTATTAAAAGCTAAACGTTGGTAGATGGTTTGTTTGGGACTCTTTGGAGTCTTCATACATCATCACATCCTATCATGATTGTTTCTTTACTGTAGCTCACTAACTTACCTGAGATTAGATCCTAAACTAGCAGCACCTGAGTTTCTGGTGCTGAACCTGCTTTAGGAATTTATCATGGATGAAGAAAAATGTGATTCAGCTTTTAAACAAAGTCCTAACTGCTATTTTTATCTTCTCAGTGTTCTTCTATACAGGAATATAATTACTTTGTGAGGATTAGCTTTTTATTTTATGACATTTACAGATGCAACAGCAACGTTCTTTAGCTACAAGCTAGTAACCTGTTTATATTCATCTGTGATCAATTCCACAGCAGCGTGAGCACCAGAAAACATCTACTGCTGATCCAGGATCCTGAGTCAGAGATTTAAACCAGAAATCATCAGTTCTTGTGGTTCAGTTAGCAACTTAGCTCTGACTTAGCATGTCAGCTCTGACTTAGCATGTTAGCTCTGACTTAGCATGTTAGCTCTGTCTTAGCATGTTAGCTCTGACTTAGCATGTTAGCTCTGAAAAGCTGGCAGTTTAATGCTCTGAAATTAATTTGTGGAACTAAATCAGGTTCTTCATGAACACAAAGTTCTTTACATCATGATTCATTTACTCAGTTACATTAACCAGTTGGGTGGGTAGCACTGTCGCCTCACAGCAAGAAGGTCCAGGGTTCGATCCCCAGGTGGGGCAGTCCGGGTCCTTTCTGTGTGGAGTTTGCATGTTCTCCCCGTGTCTGTGTGGGTTTCCTCCGGGAGCTCTGGTTTCCTCCCACAGTCCAAAAACATGGAAGGGAGGTAAAGTGGAGACACTAAATTGTCCTTAACTGTGTTTGACATTGACCTTGTGAACTGATGAATCTTGTGTAACTAGTTTATCTTCATCAATGTGTTCATACATTCACCAGAACGACCGTTCCTGTCATGAAAGTAACCAAAGTGTGTAAAACATGACGTTAAAAATCCTAATAAAAAAACACTAACCAGTTCATCCTGGTCGGGGGTGTAGTGGATAAAAAGAGGCACCAGTTGGAGAGACACCCTGGACAGATGCTGCTTTTAAATGCACGTCGGGCAGAAGGTTTCCCTGAGATCAAACTCGTTTACCTGAATCGGTCGTGTTCATGTGGTTTGTGTGGGAAGATAAAAAATATGGAGGCTGTCAAGCTTATATATTTATTTTATTGTGTTAATTGTAGATGTTTAAAAGTGTTACAGTTAAAATTAACACACGAATTGAACATTATTATTTGATTTCCACCCTTAATGAATTGTTCAGCCATAATGGAAAACGAGTTTACATCAAAACTCAGTGTTCACATCACAATGATAACTGAAGCTAGGAGCTCAGGAGCTGTGTTACAGTCAGTACTCGCTCTACCAGCTGCTCCACCCACCGTCCTGGTATATCTGGAGTTTGAGCACCACTATGAAAACTCCTGTGATTATAAAGCAGCTTCCATTGGTTGGTGTTTGGGAGGGTTTTTGGTTTTGAATGTGGAGATGTTTTAGTGTGATTGTTGCTAAATGATCTACCAGCTAACAAAGATCTACTGAAGATTCAGCATTTCAACTCTGAAAGCCTTTAAAATGTGGAATCCACTTTAAGTCTGAAATCACATTTTACACTCATGTTGGAAGGATTACTGATTCAGCATCATCAATTCAGCTGCTTTCACTTTCATCTGCAATGCAGTCTGGGTAATATTATCAGATCTGCTACTTAGATTCCACCTACTGCTGCAGGGTGACGTCTTTCATTTCTCTGATTGATCTGATTATTTCTCTCCAGGTTGTGTCTATGTTCTCTAACAGAGGAAAGTTGTGAAGTGCTGTCCTCAGTTCTCAGTTTAAACTCCTCCAGTCTGAAACATCTGATCCTGAGTAACAATAAACTGAAGGATTCAGGAGTGAAGCTGCTCTCTGCTGGACTGAAGAATCCACACTGTACACTGGAGATACTGAGGTGAGATCTTCACTTTCACACTGTAGATACAGAAGATCATTCCTACAGAAACTGTTGATGATGTGTGTAGGAGTTTGATATTTTACTCGTGTTTCCATACACAATAACACAATAAGTGATAAAACGCTTCATCACTTCATGATTAAGATGATTCCTCAGTGATGTTGTCTGGTTGTGGATCTGAATGGAGATGGAGGAGGAGGTGGGAGAAGATGATGTAGGATTTTTATTAAATGATTTTCTTCTGCAGGTTAAATTACTGCAGTATTACAGATGAAGGTTTTACTGCTCTGGCTTCAGCTCTGAAATCAAATCCATCATCACGTCTGAGAGAACTGAATCTGACCAACAATCATCCAGGAGAATCAGGAGTAAAACTGCTCAAAGATCTACAGGTGGATCCACAATGTAACCTGAAGGAGCTACAGTGAGTTGAATCATGTAAAATGTTCTATCATTGTTCCAGCTGGTGTGTGTGTGTGTGCTTGTCACACTGCTAGCCTTGGTGTGCTCATGTGTGCCACGCCCCTCTTCTTTGTGTGCACACTCACTCCCCTGCCATGCCTCACAGGTGATTGGCTCCCTGAGCTAATCAGCCCCAGCTGCTCCTCATCAAGGAGCATTTATAAGGAGAGCTGGGGCAATGGGCAGGTTGGAGATTATTGAGTGTAACTCTGTCTGTTAGCTCCTGGTAACTCTGTCTGTTAGCTCCTGGTAACTCTGTCTGTTAGCTCCTGGTAACTCTGTCTGTTAGCTCCTGGTAACTCTGTCTGTTAGCTCCTGGTAACTCTGTCTGTTAGCTCCTGGTAACTCTGTCTGTTAGCTCCTGGTAACTCTGTCTGTTAGCTCCTGGTAACTCTGTCTGTTAGCTCCTGGTATCTCTGTCTGTTTGCTCCTAAGTAACTCTGTCTGTTAGCTCCTGGTAACTCTGTCTGTTTGTTTGCTCCTAGTAACTCTGTCTGTTAGCTCCTGGTATCTCTGTATGTTTGCTCCTGGTAACTCTGTCTGTTAGCTCCTGGTATCTCTGTCTGTTTGCCCCTGGTAACTCTGTTTTACCTTCCTCCTAGCTCCTGTCGGTCAGTTTAGCCTGTTCCTGTGATGTTAGCCTGTTTAGTCTGTTCATGCCTTGTTTAGTCTGTTTAGTTCTTGTTTAGTTCTGTTCATTCCATGTTTCATCTGTTTAGTTCTTGTCTAGTCTGTTTAGTCCAGTTTAGTCTGTTTTGTCCTGTCCAGTCCTGTCTAGTCCCTGTTTAGCTTAGTTTAGGGTTTAGGTTTGTGTTTCATGTTTAGTTTAGCCCAGTTAGCCTGTTTAGCCCCGTTAGCCTGTTTAGCCCCGTATGTTTGTTTGTATTCCTTTGTATTATCTTTAATTATTAATAAATCCTTGCTGTTCTTCACATCTCTGCATTTGTGTCCGCCCCTCCTGTCAGTCTAGCCCACATAACCGTTACAGAATAATCTCCCTAAGCAAGGACACAGCGAGATGTTCATTGTTCATGTCTTCCCGGAGTTTAACTCCATGAGGTTCCCTCAGACCTTCCCGTTAAGTAGGCCAGCTCCGTATGATGGAAGCGACTCAGGCGTCGAAGGCTTCCTTCTGCAGAGCCAGCTCTACCTGCAGAACCTTTTGGACCCCCAGCCAGCTGAAACCGATAAAATTCGGTTTATGATGTCTAGGCTGAGGGGTCCCGCTCGTGACTGGGCCAGGAAGCTGTGGTCTGACCGGGGAGTTGTGCTGAACTCGGCAAAGGTGTTTGAGGGCCTCATGCGAGATCAATTTTCTAGGACTCAGGTTCGGGTGACTCCTTTGCCAGGTCCGTCTGTTTCCGTGACTCGTAGTCAGCCCAAGTCTTTTGTTAGGAAAGTTGATGATGGTATCCTGCCAGTTTGGGTGGCTTTACGTTCTCCAGTGTTTTCGCAAGTGACTTCGGACACCTCTCCAGGGTCCTCACAGCTGAGTGCTGTTTCTCCAGTGTTTTCGCAAGTGACCTCGGACGCCTCTCCAGGGTCCTCACAGCTGAGTGCTGTTTCTCCAGTGTTTTCGCAAGTGACTTCGGACGCCTCTCCAGGGTCCTCACTGTTCTTTCAAGGAATTTCTCAAGGATTTTTGCAGCTGACTTCGGACGCCTCTCCAGGGTCCTCGCAGCTCAGTGACGTTTCTCCAGTGTTCTCCCAAGTGACTTCGGACGCCTCTCCAGGGTCCTCACAGCTGAGTGATGTTTCTCTAGTGTTTTCGCAGCTGGTTTCGGACGCCTCTCCAGGGTCCTCACAGCTGAATGACATTTCTCCAGTGTTTTCCCAAGTGACTTCGGACGCCTCTCCAGGGTCCTCACAGCTGAGTGATGTTTCTATAGTGTTTTCGCAGCTAACCCCGGACGCCTCTCCAGGGTCCTCACAGCTGAGTGACGTTTCTCTAGTGTTTTCGCAGCTGACTTCGGACGCCTCTCCAGGGTCCTCGCAGCTGAATGACGTTTCTCCAGTGTTTTCGCAGCTGACTTCGGACGCCTCTCCAGGGTCCTCGCAGCTGTATGATGTTTCTCCAGTATTTTCGCAGCTGATTTCGGACGCCTCTCCAGGGTCCTCGCAGCTGAATGACGTTTCTCCAGTGTTTTCTCAAGTGACTTCGGACGCTTCTCAAGGATCCACGCAGCTGACTCCGGATGCCTTTTCTCAAGGGTCAACGCAGCTGACTCCCGAAGCCTCTTCGCCAGGCTCACCGCAGCTGGCTCCCGAAGCCTCTTCGCCAGGCCCAACGCAGCTGGCTCCCGAAGCCTCTTCGCCAGGCTCACCGCAGCTGACTCCTGAAGCCTCTTCGCCAGGCTCACCGCAGCTGACTCCCGAAGCCTCTTCGCCAGGCTCACCGCAGCTGACTCCCGAAGCCTCTTCGCCAGGCTCACCGCAGCTGACTCCCGAAGCCTCTTCGCCAGGCTCACCGCAGCTGACTCCCGAAGCCTCTTCGCCAGGCTCACCGCAGCTGACTCCCGAAGCCTCTTCGCCAGGCTCACCGCAGCTGACTCCCGAAGCCTCTTCGCCAGGCTCACCGCAGCTGACTCCCGAAGCCTCTTCGCCAGGCTCACCGCAGTTGATTTCTGTTCCTGAGTTGGCGCATCCCGATGGCGCTCCTGTTCCTGAGTTGGCGCATCCCGATGGCGCTCCTGTTCCTGAGTTGGCGCATCCCGATGGCGCTCCTGTTCCCGAGTTGGCGCATCCCGATGGCGCTCCTGTTCCCGAGTTGGCGCATCCCGATGGCGCTCCTGTTCCCGAGTTGGCGCAGCCCGATGGCGCTCCTGTTCCCGAGTTGGCGCAGCCCGATGCCGCTTCTGTTCCTGAGTTGGTGTCCTCCGACGGCACTTCTGTTCCTGAGTTGGTGTCCTCCGACGGCACTTCTGTTCCTGAGTTGGTGTCCTCCGACGGCACTTCTGTTCCTGAGTTGGTGTCCTCCGACGGCACTTCTGTTCCTGAGTTGGCGCCCCCTGATGGCGCTCCTGTTCCAGAGTTGGTGTCCTCCGACGGCACTCCTGTTCCTGAGTTGGCGCCCCCTGATGGCGCTCCTGTTCCAGAGTTTGTGTCCTTCGAAGGTGCTTCTGTTTCCTCATCGGCACCCACCGACGGCGCTCCTGTTTCCGAGATGACGCCCCCAGATGGCGTTTCTGTTTCCGTGTTGGCGCCCCCCGATGGTGCTTCTGTTCCCACATTGGCGCCCCCCGACGGCGCTTTTGAACTCTCGTCGGCGCTCCCCGACTGCGCCTCTGGATTTCTGTCGGCAGCCTGCGTCCCACCATTTTTATCACGCCTGCCTGAGGACATTTTTAATGACTTCAAATTTACCCCGCAGGGCCCAGGACCTCCTTGTTTTTGTTTTTTTTAGGCACTCCAGGTGTAGTGCCTTTGGGAGGGGCATCTGTCACACTGCTAGCCTCGGTGTGCTCATGTGTGCCACGCCCCTCTTCTCTGTGTGCACACTCACTCCCCTGCCATGCCTCACAGGTGATTGGCTCCCTGAGCTAATCAGCCCCAGCTGCTCCTCATCAAGGAGCATTTATAAGGAGAGCTGGGGCAATGGGCAGGTTGGAGATTATTGAGTGTAACTCTGTCTGTTAGCTCCTAGTAACTCTGTCTGTTAGCTCCTGGTATCTCTGTCTGTTTGCTCCTAAGTAACTCTGTCTGTTAGCTCCTGGTAACTCTGTATGTTTGCCCCTGGTATCTCTGTCTGTTTGCTCCTAAGTAACTCTGTCTGTTAGCTCCTGGTAACTCTGTATGTTTGCTCCTAGTAACTCTGTCTGTTAGCTCCTGGTATCTCTGTCTGTTTACTTTCTGACAGAACTGGAAACAGGATCAGAGTTTGGGCGGATGTTGGTTTTAGTGCAGCATTCACATTTAGACAAATTGTGTGAATTTAATACGATTGCATTTCTGTCCTTTAGTGGTAACGCATTCAGTTTAATCTTATTATTCACACAGAACAAAAATATAATTTTGATTACTGTATAAATCTGTCTGTAACTGTTTAAACAAAAACACACGTGAGAAGTGACGAGAAGTTTAATGATACCACGTCCAAAAATGCACGTCAACAAGTAGCGAGTGATCAAAATTTGTGTGCTGATGTGCAGCGTAAAATCAAAGAGAAAAAAATAAATGAATCTGAGTGAATTTGGCAACACGAATAGCATGAATTGTTCTCTCACACCGTATCCTGCATTCTCATTGGCTGTTCAACATGTCACTCATTCCCAGTCGCACATCTCAGATCAGACGTGCTAGAAAACTCGATCCGGTCGGCGAGCCGCTCAGATAGTTCACACTTAGCGATTGAGAGCTGAGTTTTGATCACCGAGTGAACGCCGAGTTGCTCCCGAGCCGCAAAATCTAGCGCCGACCAGTCGCCGAGCAAAAATCAGGGCAAAAATTATGTAGTGTAAACTAGGCATAATGCAGCAATGTGCACTAGGCACACGGTATCGGATGTTTAGTATCGGAACCTCGTTTGCGAGTACGAGTACAAGTTAATGAGAGCGGTATCGGGCGAATACCCGATACCAGTATCTGTACTCATGCATCTCTAGTTTTAGGTCATTCTCTCTACACAATAAGACAAGAGGCATTTGATCAGTATTGGACCTAACATGAGCAGGTAAATTTGCCACAGAAAGATAGACTGCAACAACTTTGTGTTTTTTCTTAGCAGAGCCGAGGGGATTTACAATTTCAAAAGCATCCTGGTACAGGATTAGCTTCAGGCATCCTGGATTTTCAATGAAAAACTGGTTGGACCTAAAGATTTGCCCATCACTTATGTCAGAAAAAATTATCTGAACCTGTTTCACAAGAATCTTGTGAAACAGAATACTTCCATAAATCTGATTCTAATAAGTTAATTAATGTTTGTATCACAGGTATGTAGTAAGCAAACCTTTGTGTCATGTTTTCATCCCTTCCTAACATTACTTTTTTAGGCTCTATGTATTTGAACATCTTTTTGAATGAGCTCTTCAATATGTTGTTCTTACAGACAGAGAACAGATCTGAATCCGTCACACAATCACAGATTTTAGTAATAGCATCATCTGTTAGACACAAGTCATTTTTTAAAAGTGAACATAGTTTACTTAAAGTGTAATCCTGTCCCAACTCATGCACATTTTGCATCTCTTCGACAATTATCTGTGTTGTTGAAGCTGGAAGAAGGAGTTGCCCTTGCAATTTTAAGTAAAATAAACATATATTTCTAAAAAATGTCTCATTAAAATTATGTGGCAAATCAGTGATTGTATTTGGAGTTGCATCATTTAAGCTCTGGGAAGCATCGTCACATGTGATGGCAGCAGAAGACTGAGGAATAGATTCCCTGTACATGTCACTTATACTATCCACTGAACACGCTCTATGTTTCCTGGACATGTGAGCAGTAAATGTTGATTTCACAGTGAACGTATAATTGCAACCGGTTACTGAACATGTGACTGGTCGCCCCTCTACTATATGCTCTTTTAAGTGGGATATAAGTTATTTCACTGTGTGAAACTGGCGCGTACACAGCAAAATAGCACATCTAAAATCTGTAACGACGGCTCTAGTAGTAACAAATGGTGCAGGCACATTGTGAACCCGATAAAAATGAGCTTTAAAAGCTGAGTAAGTACAAAATGTCCGCCTGCAATCAGCGCCAACACATTTGAAAAAACAACTGGGTTCGTTCCTATGAACTTTACAATGCAGTACATAACCCCTTAATGTCTCTAATGTTTTGCCACAAGAACGACAGGTAATCATTTTAGCAAACTAACAAAACCACCCGTGTTTAAAGTGTTTATCCTCCTCGGGTAAGCCTGCAAAAACTGTGATCCACAACAGCATATAAAAACGAGTTCAACATTAAACCCACCAGACTAATTAACCTTTATGATATTTTTATGACTGTAAACATATACCCTCACTCTCTGGTACATCTGAATCTGGTACATAACTGTATTTCAAATACACAAAATGTATTTCAAATTTGATAAAAACTAATTGTTAACTTACCAGTGCTGGAGATTGCAGTTTACACACAGGCCTGTAAGGTGGAAGATTGGGCGTGAAGCCACGAACTCATCTTCGAGGCGGGAAACTGTTCGCACGATAATATAAAAGTGATTTGACGAGGCAACGTTCATCTCGTTCAAAAAATGAAACACAAGCATTTATTTTGGAGGGAATGTAGAATTTATACTGAAAAATAATTACTGTTGCATTTAAAATAACTCTAAGTAACTATACATTATGAATTTGGCAGTCATGTATTGGGAAAAAACCCCAGAAAAATTTAATTTTATCTGTTACAGTTGCTCAACAATTAAACATTTTCAAAATAAAGAACTGTCTATTAAACAGCTGATTATTTGGAAGACAAAGACAAAATTCCTGCAATTTAATCATAGTTTGTGTAAATAGCCTCAAATTAAAATGTGAAACATAGAAAAACAAATCCAATGTGCTGTGATGGGCAGGCATTCAGAATATATTATGAAATAATATAATTAATCATTTCTAGACACTTCTAGACAAAAACATTATTTTAACATCATGTTGTAATTTTAGCTGAATCATAATGCTTGTTGAATTACAGTTTTTCTATGTTTAAACTACAGTAATATATAAATTTAACAAATAAATTAGATTTTTTTAACATATTCTTAATTTAAATTTAACAGTCTAGTTTGGTTCAGTACATTTCTTATATATTACACTTTTTTGATGTCATGATTTTACATCACTTTACTGTTAATTTCACGAACATTTTTTACAGTGTACACAATAAAAACTTAGTATAAAAACTTTTTTTAAATATAAACTTAAACTATAAAAACTTTTATATACAATGAGTAAAAATAGAAATAAAAGTAAACTAGTAAAAAAGGCACATAGCAGCAGTTGTTTAAGCTGCAGAAAAATTGTGCAGTGTTTAAGAATATAGCAGCATTTTAAGTTATTTTAAGTTGTTTAAGTTGTTTTAAGGTGCAAATATGCATAGCAGCAGTCATTGGATATACAGTTGTGCATTGTATTATGAGGTTTAATGTTCATGAGGTAGGTTGTGTGTGTGATAGTCCATGTTTATTCACAAGCCTGACTGCCTGTGGGTAGAAACTGTTGGTCAGTTTTGTTGTTCTGGCCTTAATGCTGCTAAAGCGTTTGCCTGATGGCAGAAAAGTGAAGAGGTAGTTTTGGGGGTGTGTGCTGTCCTTAATGATGTTGTGGGCTCTCCTGACCACCATTGTATGATAAATGTCCTGTAGTGCAGGGTAGGACGTTCCAGAAATTCTCTGTGCAGTTTTTATTACACACTGGAGTTCCTTCCTGTCCTCTCAAGTACAGTTACTGTACCAGACTGTGATGGAGCTGGTAAGGACACTCTCCACCATACATCTGTAGAAGTTGCTGAGAATTTTGGTTGACATGCCAAATTTTCTCAGTCTTCTTAGGAAGTACAGTCTCTGTTAGGACTTCTTAATGATATGGCGTGTGTTGCAGGACCAGGTGAGATCCTCACTGATGTGCACACCCAGGAGTTTTTCACCTTCTCCACCACTGTTCCACCTATATACAGCGGTGTATGATGTTCTCCTCTCCTTCTGGGGTCCACAATCAGTTCCTTTGTCTTGTTTATATTTAATAAAAGGTTGTTTTTCTGACACCAGTCCACAAGATCTGCTACCTCCCTCCTGTACGCTGTCTCCCCCTTCCCCCCCCCCCCAGTAATAAGGCCAATGACGGTGGTGTCATCAGCAAATTTAATAATACTGGTGATGTTATAAAAGGCCACACAGTCATGTGTGAAGAGCGAGTACAGGGCTGAGGGCTCAGCACGCAGCCTTGAGGTGTCCCAATGTTTATGGTCTTTGTGCTGGATGTTCGAGTGCCAATCCTGACTGACTGAGATCGGTCAGATAGAAAATCTAGTATCCAGTTACAGAGGGTCGGTGTCAGTCCGAGGGTGTGGAGCTTTTCGGTGAGCCTGTGTGGTATGACTGTGTTGAACGCTGAGCTGTAGTCGATAAACAGCATTCTTACATACGTGTTCTTGCCTTCCAGGTGTGAAAGGGCTGTGTGCATGGCTGTGCAGATTGCATCATCAGTGGATCTGTTTTGACGATATGCAAACTGTAGGGGATCCAGTGTGTGTGTAATAGCTTTTTGGATATGAGTCATGACTATCCTTTCAAAGCACTTTATTACGATAGGTGTGAGCGCAATGGGACGATTGTCATTCAAACAGGTTATTGTGTTTGTCTTTGGGAGTGGAACAATGGTGGTGGTCTTAAAGCAGGAAGGAACAGAGGCTTGCATAAGAGACAGGTTGAATATGTCTGCAAACACATCCGCCAACTCTGATGAACAAACTTGTAGCGCACGTCCGGGAATGCTGTCTGGACCAGTCGCCTTCCTTGGGTTTATTCTCAGAAGCGCCCTGCGCACCTCCATCACAGACACAATGAGTGAAGTGTCCTGTGTGCTCTCTGTGGCTGGAACCTCTTTCAGTGGTTCGATGGTGAGGGCCTCAAAGCGCGCATAGAACTCATTCAGCTCTTCTGTTAGTGATGGATTGCTGGTTGTAATGTCCATGTTCCTCTGCTGGTAATCTGTGATGTGTTGCAAACCTTGCCACATGCGCCGGGAGTCCGTATTGATGTAATATCCCTCCAGCTTCAGTGTGTACTGTCTCTTGGCCCCTTTGCAGGTCATATTGAACTTCCGTTCACTCGAACAGCTGGCGCGTGTAGCTGCCGCTGCTCCTCGGTTATTTATTTATTTTTACTATTATTTTATGATTTCTGTTCTTTTATGAGCTTGTGATTTCTGAGATCTTGCTAATGCCACAGCTTGGACTCCAACCCAGTCCTTTACCAGAACGACTAAACTCTGTGTATTCAGTGTGTTTTGACTGGATTACCTGTTTGTGAATCGCTCTGCTCTCAGACGCTACCTGCTGCTTCCTAACTCTACTTTGTCACCATGTGGAATAATGACTTAATTGTAAGGTTTGTCCTTGTTTGGGCTTTATTGTCCATAGTTTTTCAACCATTGGCAACCTTACACCAGTACTCGGCTGCTGAACTTCTCAAACTCTGGTTCCACCTGCCTAGGGTTGCCAACTTTCAGAACTGGAAATAAGGAACACCCTGGGCTGGCGGAAGGCATAGGGTGGGGGGTGGGATTCCAGCTTCTGGGGGCTAGGCGGTTAGGGTACCACCTATAAAAATATAACACCATCATAGGAACATTATTAAAATGTTTAATCTAAGCAGTTTAACATTTATTATTTTTGATTCTTTATAATAATAAATCAGAACCATATTTTAGGTAAAACAACATGCATGTAACTTTTTTTCTCAATAGTAAAAACAACATTTCATAATCCATCTTTACACTGACATGCAGCCCTGGTTCTGGACTGCGTTGCTTAGGGGGGCAGTAAAAAAAATGGGGGAGGGTTGGGGCAATGCCCACCCTAGCGCCCCCATAGCGCCGGCCCTGCTTGTGTTACTTTAGTTTCCCCAAAATAAAAAGTCCTGACACCATTGTTTATGAACAAGATAGTCAAATGGCTTTGTCATGTTTTCATTATGACAGTTCACTCTGTTTCCCAATGCAAAAAAAGTCAGATCATGGTGACACTACCTGAAAATGCTCAAAACAGCACTGTACACTATTAGCACACCCATTTGAAATCTACAGTTAGGTTACACATTACTGTATTTAGTGAGGTAAATGAGTACAAGACACTCAATACGTATGTGTTACATTTTTACTGCATAT
This sequence comes from Trichomycterus rosablanca, assembly GCF_030014385.1. Lineage (NCBI taxonomy): Eukaryota > Metazoa > Chordata > Actinopteri > Siluriformes > Trichomycteridae > Trichomycterus > Trichomycterus rosablanca. The sequence continues at coordinate 61,290,133 of NC_085989.1, forward strand.
GCTCTTTGCAATTCTAATTTGATAACAGCATTGTGCTAAAGCAAAGTACAAACTTATTTACAACAAACATAAGACACACCCTTTAGGTAGAGCTGTGCACAACTGTAAACAATATTGCAGTACATACTGGAACTGAACTGGAACATACAACATACTGATTTTGACAACTAGTTCAACATTTGTGTATGTAATGATTTAAGCAATGAAATGAGGACTATTAGCTTAATAGTGAATGACTGTTCAGCATTTATACGTATAGTTCATTTTGACTGACATGACATAAGCAAATGATAATGTTATAAAACAGCAGAGAATTGTATGAAAGCAATTGATGCATGTCCAAAAGCATTTTCAGTTTGTTGGGAGGAATGAGAAACTGCTACTATGATGTGCACAAATGACTAAATCTTGTGGAGGTTGAACTAACAGTTATGAGAATTTTAATTCTGATCAGAGAAATGCACCAAAGCAATTGAGAAAAACTGTAATGGGTCAAGGGTTTAAAATTACAATGGGGGCTATGATACTCCTTAAGAGGTACAGTACTAAGGTAGCCTGTAAGCATTTGCATTTGAATAATAATAATAATAACAATAACAATAACAATAATAATAATAATAATAATAATAACTATATTTTGTTGTTTTGCTTACAAGAAAATATGCTGCATTACTAATCTATACCACTACTACTCAGTAATAATAATAATAATAATAGCATGTGCATTAAATCAGCCACATAACGAACACCAGTGTGTTTGATTGCTGTTTATTGGAATATTTAACTAATTACACTGGAGTGAAGTCGGTTCAGCCGAATCATCTGAGTCCGCGGTGTTTCGGTGAGTCGGTTCACTCATCTCGTGTACTTAGCAGCCAGTCAGAGGACTTATAGGATCCGGGTTAATTGAGATTTCGGACTCAGTACAAAGATTCGAATCATTAACCCGGGTGATTCAGGAACCGCCCAACTCTAGTATTGAACAGTGTAATCTGCAGCATTTCTCTCCCATTGATAAAAATACGGAACAAAACGCGTCCCGTATCAGTTCAATACGGAACGCAGCTTTTAGTTTCCAAAACTTTAGTCTGACTCGACTACCATAAACACCATCTGGTCTAAAACTCGTTGTTCTCGGAGAAATTCTGGCAGGAAAGTGGACTGTGCTGTCGTCGTCAGGATAGCCAGGTCGGCTAACATCATTGCATCCTCGGACCGTTGTGTAGTTAATGTCGGGCTTTTCAACACTCGGTCTCTCACGGGTAAAAGCCTTCTTCTCCGGGACATCCTCCTCGACCATAAGTTTGTTTTTCTTTGTCTTACAGAGACAATCCGGTGACTTCACCTAGCTGAACGAGCTAACGCCGGCTGGGTTTGTTTACATCTGTCAGCCGCGTGTCACTGGTCGTGGAGGAGGTCTCGCGATACTTTACCGTGAGCAGTTGAAAGCCTCCACTCTCACTCCACCTGTCTACCATACATTTGAAGTAGTAGCCATACAGTTATATGGACCAAAACCTACTGTTTTGGCTACTATTTCTCGTTCTCCCAAGCCCAATAAGGATTTTATAAATGACTTTTCAGCATTTCTCACATTCCTCTGTTCATATTTCCCTAACAACATTGTGCTTGGTGATTTTAACATACATATGGACACTGTTAATCACACCACTACTAAGGATTTTATATCTTGCTTGGACAGTTTTGGATTACAACAACATATCAACTTTCCAACACACTCTAAAGGACATACCCTGGATTTAGTCTGCTGTTCTGGTATAACTCCCCACAACTGTACTGCCACTGATCTTCCTGTTTCTGATCACTTTTTAATATCATTTATTATCAATATGACTTTATCTAAAAGTAGACCACCACGTGACATTACATATCGTAATATTAAAAATATTAATCTAACTTCTCTTTTATCAGGTATTGACAGTCTTCTTAACCTTAGTCTTCCAGCCACTACTGATGATTTGGTTTATCACTATAACACTGGACTTCATTCTCTACTGGACTCACTTGCTCCATTAAAAACCCGGACTGTTTCTTTCACCCATTCAGCTCCTTGGTTTTTACCCCCATCTTGATCCTCTCCCAACACCCCTGGTCAAAGCATGTTTACCCGCTATATTGCCTCTGATAAGTGACATTATTCACTCCTCCCTTACCTCTGGATTTGTCCCTTTGTCATTAAAGTCTGCTGCAGTCACCCCTATTTTAAAGAAACCCGGTCAAGATCCTAACAACTTCAAAAACCTTCGTCCCATCTCTAACTTGCCGTTTCTTTCAAAAATCCTTGAGAAGACAGTTGCTTTTCAGGTACACTCCCCTCCAAAAGTTTTGGAACAGTGAGGCCAATCCCTTTATTTTTGCTGTAGACTGAAAACATTTGGGTTTGACATTAAAAGATGAATATGAGACAAAAGATCAACATTTCAGCTTTTATTTCCAGGTGTTTACATCTGCATCTGATACACATTTCAGAAGATAGCACCTTTTGTCTGAACCCACCCATTTTTCTTGTGAGCAAAAGTATTGGAACAGATCAACACAGAGACACAAAAATCCCACCCACACCCCCTACCACACACACCCCCACCCACTACCACCCGCACTCACTACCAACCACACTCACTACCACACACACCCACCCAATACCACACACACGGGTGCTAATCCGGATTGTATCCAAAAAACATAAAACCACGGCTGCCCAAATCACGGCAGAATTAAATGTGCACCTCAACTCTCCTGTTTCCACCAGAACTGTCCGTCGGGAGCTCCACAGGGTCAATATACACGGCCGGGCTGCTGTAGCCAAACCTTTGGTCACTCGTGCCGATGCCAAACGTCGGTTTCTATGGTGCAAGGAGCGCAAATCTTGGGCTGTGGACAATGTGAAACATGTATTGTTCTCTGATGAGTCCACCTTTACTGTTTTCCCCACATCCGGGAGAGTTACGGTGTGGAGAAGCCCCAAAGAAGCGTACCACCCAGACTGTTGCATGCCCAGAGTGAAGCATGGGGGTGGATCAGTGATGGTTTGGGCTGCCATATCATGGCATTCCCTTGGCCCAATACTTGTGCTAGATGGGCGCGTCACTGCCAAGGACTACCGAACCATTCTGGAGGACCATGTGCATCCAATGGCGGTGCCGTGTATCAGGATGACAATGCACCAATACACACAGCAAGACTGGTGAAAGATTGGTTTGATGAACATGAAAGTGAAGTTGAACATCTCCCATGGCCTGCACAGTCACCAGATCTAAATATTATTGAGCCACTTTGGGGTGTTTTGGAGAAGCGAGTCAGGAAACGTTTTCCTCCACCAGCATCACGTAGTGACCTGGCCACTATCCTGCAAGAAGAATGGCTTAAAATCCCTCTGACCACTGTGCAGGACTTGTATATGTCATTTCCAAGACGAATTGACGCTGTATTGGCCGCAAAAGGAGGCCCTACACCATACTAATAAATTATTGTGGTCTAAAACCAGGTGTTTCAGTTATTTTGTCCAAGCCCTGTATAGGTCTAGTAACATTAAGCAGGTTACACAGATTCCCAAAATGATATTTCATTGTCTTTTAGTTATTTTTATATTTTACCTAACGAAAACATTGCTGTTTTTTTTTTTTTTTTTTACTTTTGTTATTGTGGCACTTTACCGCTAGCATTAGCGACTTGCTACTGTAGAGGGTCGGCTCACCTAGTCGGTGTCTGGTGGGGATGCTACAGGTCTTTTGCTGTGCGGTGGTGGAGGTGTGGGAATAAAAGCACACGACAGGGTAGAGTCACTTTAACTGTTTAGTCAGGACTTCAATGAGCGTTACAGCACTTTACACCGCCCAGCTCCAGAACCCGAACTACAATGCTGGGATCATGAGGCGAGTCTCATATACACAACTAACTGCAGAACATCTGAACACACATGTATAAACCTAGTGCTGCATTCTGATTGGCTGAGCTGAATGTCACTCATGTACTAGCTCTAACGTTCACGTTGCTTAACTGAAACCACCAATCAGAATTACAGCAGCTCGTTTATCTGGCCAATCAACAGTCAGAAATATGAATAACGTGTAAATGATTTACAAAATCATTGGTTTGTAAGCTTCCCTATTCTTATTAACCAAAATAACAAACAAAATAAATAAAAAATAAAACAGCCAATCCGGGGCCCTCAATTATTCGGGGCACCTGGGCTGAAGCCCAGGTAAGCCAGTGCATTAAATCGCCCCTGCTCATCGTATATTTACAAGTTTTTAACCTAGGTGTTATTTATCCACTTCTTAGGGCATACGGGTGTTAGATAATCTATAGTACTTTCTACACTTATCACACTACATCAGTTTCCTCACCCTGCATCATCTTCTTTTCTTCAGGACCTGGTGAAACACTGGTGGACACTACCACCACTACAGGTATTTTAGAGTAAGATAATGATACAATACAAAATAAAGCCATCTATTCCATTATTTTGCATGAGTTCCTAATAAAATCTTCTTCTTTTACTAAAGCACCTGATAAAACACTGATACTGGTGGACACTACCACAACTACAGGTATTTTAGCACTGTGGGTAGCACTGTCGCCTCACAGCAAGAAGGTCCCGGGTTCGATCTCCAGTTGGGGCGGTCAACTCATCTTCCTCTCTAACCTTTTTTTTCTGTCTAAAGTTCTTGAATGAACTGTTGCCAGTCAGTTACAAAAGTACTTAGAAACTTGCCAGTCCGGCTTCTGTCCATTCCACAGTACTGAAACAGCTTTCATTAAGGTCATTAATGATGGCCACAGATGCTGGTGCTAGACCTGAGTGCAGCCTTCGACACAGTGTGTCATTCCATTTTTCTATTAAGGCTGCATGAGCTGTGCATCAATGACATCGCCCTGGTCTGGTTTGCATCATACCTAACTAACAGAAAGCAGTTCTACTGTCACCCTCTCTGGTCAATACCTCCTCTATCTCTGCTGTCTCTCAAGTGGTTCCTCAAGGATCCGTCCTAGGACCTCTCTTGTTCATTGTTTATATCCTTCCTCTTGGACACCGATCAGCCATAACATTAAAACCACCTCCTTGTTTCTACACTCACTGTCCATTTTATCAGCTCCACTTACCATATAGGAGCGCTTTGTAGCTCTACAATTACACTGTAAAATAATTTATCAGCTTCAGCTCAAAAACTTAAGTTAAAAAGCTGCCTTAAAGTTTCAAGTAGAATCAAATTATAATTACTATTTACTTCAACTCATTACTTTAAGTCTAGTTTTGCTTTGGATTCCGGTCTTCAGGTTAATATGACTATGTAATGCTTGTTGTTTCAACTTAGAAATGCAAGTTTAAAATACAGATGACAAAACATTATGAGTTTTGTTCACTTGTCCTAATCATTGGCTTCAACCTACATATTTAAGTTAAAATCAGTCTTGACATTAGTTTTTAAGTTAAGATAATGTAAAATTATTTAGAGTTTTAAATTGTGAATTATAGTTATAACAACAAACAATTTCTGAGGTAACAACTCACTTTTATTTTTTTTTGGATGAACAGTTGAATTCAACACCAAGTCAAGTCAAGTCAACTTTATTTATATAGCGCTTTTTACAATATACATTGTCTCAAAGCAACTTTACAAAATCCAGGACCAACAGATACAAAAACCCCTGTTGAGCAAGCCGAGGGCGACTGTGGCAAGGAAAAACTCCCTGAAAATTACAGGAAGAAACCTTGAGAGGAACCAGACTCAACAGGGCCCATCCTTCTTGGGTGGTCTGGAGGATACTTTAAATAAATACACGATTTACACAAATCATACAAACACAGAATTGAATGATCTAAAAGTCATACAGTGGTAATAAATAGATAAATAAACAATTAAATAATAATAGAGTTGTTATCCGCTCTAGTCTTCAATAAAGTCTGTAGTGATTTCTTGTCGTTGCAATTACTCCAGACCCGTCACATCTGACAGGAGCAGCATCGTTGTCCCGGCAGTCTCGACTTTAATCCTTAACCTCGGCGGGTAAACAGGTTTCCATCAGAACGCCCTCGGGGTAAAACAACAGAGAATGTAGTTAATAATGTACAATGCTAGTTGACAAACAGTTTTACAGAGAGTTTTAGACTCCGGCAGCCCTAATTATTACAGCATAACTAAAAGGGAGAGCGAGCAGGTAACAAGGTCATGAAGGCTTTCACAGGACATCAGCGCCCACCTCTCCTACCCAAACCAGAGTGATTGGACAAGAGAGGCAGAACGACAGTGACCCAACATCCCTGATCACCACAAGTTTCTATGACCAAGAACCCCCAAGCTCTGCGCCTTTGTCTATATTAATCAAAAGCCTGAGAAAATAAATATGTTTTCAGTCTAGACTTAAACATTGAGACTGTGTCCGAATACCGAACAGAGGCAGGAAGATTATTCCAAAGTTGTGGAGCTTTGTAAGAAAACGCTCTTCCACCAGCTTTGGTCTTTTTAATTTTAGGAACTATAAGTAACCCTGCATCTTGTGAACGAAGTGGACGTGCTGGGTTGTAGTAATTAATAAGCTCACTCAGATACTGTGGAGCCAGACCATGTAGCGCTTTATAGGTTAGTAAAAGTATTTTGTAATCAATGCGAAATTTAACTGGCAGCCAGTGTAGAGATGATAGAACAGGAGTGATATGATCAAATTTTTTAGTTCTAGTTAGCACTCGAGCTGCTGCATTTTGAACTAACTGGAGTTTGTTTAAGGATCTACCAGAGCATCCAGTTAGAAGAGCATTACAATAATCTAACCGAGAAGTTATAAACGCATGGATCAGTTTTTCGGCGTCAGTAACAGATAGTATATTTTTTATTTTAGAGATATTACGCAAATGATAGAAAGCAACTCTAGTAATATTATTAATGTGTGTATCAAAGGAGAGATCTGAATCTATTGTGACACCTAAGTTTTTTACATCTGGGCTGGGAGTAACAGAGAACGTGTTTAAGTTTAGCACCAGGTTAGACAACTTGTCTCTTGCAGCTTTAGAGCCAACAAGTAAAACCTCTGTTTTATCTGAATTAAGTAAAAGAAAATTACACGACATCCAGTTTTTTATGTCGTTTACACAATCTTCTATCTTACTGATTGTGTCAGTATCATTTGGTTTGGCTGATATATACAGCTGTGTGTCATCTGCATAGCAGTGAAATTTTATGCCATGTTTATGAATAATTTCACCTAGTGGAAGCATATAGAGTGTAAATAATAGCGGTCCAAGTACCGACCCCTGTGGAACACCACACTTTACTTTTGTAGTTTCTGAGCATTTATTATTTACATAAACGAATTGAGAGCGGTCAGTCAAATATGATTGAAACCAAGAGAGTGCAAGTCCTTTAACACCTACTGTATTTTCTAGCCTCTCCAGTAAAATGTTATGATCGACCGTATCAAACGCTGCACTAAGATCTAATAGAACAAGAAAAGAGACACATCCATTATCAGAAGACATTAACAACTCGTTAACTACTCTAATTAATGCGGTTTCGGTACTATGGTTGGGTCTAAATCCTGATTGAAATTTTTCATGAATACAATTTTCATTCAAATAAGAACATAACTGTTTGGAAACGACTTTTTCTAATATCTTTGAGACAAAAGGAAGGTTTGAAATTGGCCTATAATTAGATAAAACATGTGGATCAAGATTAGGTTTTTTAATCAGGGGTTTAATAACAGCACTTTTAAACAGTTTAGGTACGTACCCAAGGCTAAGGGATGCATTGATTAATGTAAGCAGGGGCTCTACAATAGCTGGGAGTAAATCTTTAAGTAAACGAGTTGGAACAGGATCGAGTATACACGATGATGACTTCAATGATTTAATCAACACAGTTAGTTCATTTTGGGAGATTGGATTAAAGGAATTTAGTTGGATTAACTCGTTACTATTATCACCAATGCTGCTCGGAGTGAGTCCATACTTAACATTGGCAAGTGACACACTCTGACTCTGAAGTCATATTTTTTCTATCTTGTCATTAAAGAATTTTAAAAAATCATCACTGGTACAGTCGGGTGGTATATTAGATTCAGTTTCATTGACGTTTTTAGTTAATTTGGACACTGTCTCAAAAAGGAATCTAGGATTGTTTTTATTTTTCTCTATTAGGGATGAATAATATACAGATTTAGCTTTTATAAGTGCATGTTTATACTCAGTTAGAGCATCTTTCCAAGCAATCTTATACACCTCCAGTGTAGTGTGACGCCACTTACGTTCTAATTTCCGTGCTGCTTGTTTAAGTGCGCATGTGTGGTCATTGTACCATGGAGCAAGTTTTTTCTCCCTAATCAGTTTAGTTTTGAGTGGGGCTACGTTATCTAAGGTTGTGCGCAGTACGGTCTCTAGGTTTTGAGTTGCCTGATCTAGTTCTTTAGGTTCTGATGCTGATATATTTGGTAATTCTGGTAGGCAGTTTATGAACGCTGCTGCAGTTGCAGATGTAATAGTGCGCTTACATTTAAAACGATTTGGTTGCTGTATATTATTGGACAGGGACACTTCATATATTAGTAGGGAGTGATCAGAAATTAAGTCATTCTGTGGTATAATTTCCAGGTTGTCTATGTTTATACCATAAGTAAGTATTAAATCTAAGGTATGTTTACAGCGGTGAGTGGGTCCTGTTACATTTTGGGTGATGCCTAAGGATTCTAAAATAGAATCAAACGCAATTTTGAGTGGATTACACTTATCCTCATAATGAATATTAAAGTCACCAACAATTAGAGCTTTCTTAGTTGATAAGACTAATTTAGAAAGAAAATCGGCAAATTCGTTAAGAAATTCTGAGTAAGGACCAGGAGGTCGATAAACAGTAACCAGTTTAAACATACTATTTTTATCAGATGAACATTTATTGGTTATGTCAGAGATAAGAACTTCAAACGAGTTTGTTATGGGAGTTGATTTTACAGTAAGACGTATGTCTTTATCATAAATTGCGGCTATTCCTCCACCACGACCGCTAAGACGTGGCTTATGTTCATAACTGTAACCCGGAGGAGATGCTTCATTTAAACCTAGATACTCATCAGGTCTAGCCCAGGTCTCGGTTAAACACAGGGCACTAAGACAATTATCTGTAATTATTTCATTTACAATTACTGTTTTGCATGCAAGTGACCTGATGTTTAGAAGTCCTAACTTTAGTTTAGCTTTACTATGGTTTTCATGATGCTCATTTAGATTAATTTTAATTAAGTTATTATGACATACTTTTTGATTTTGTTTTGGCTTACACCTGCCACGGTAAACAGACCACATTTCAGTGTGATTAGATGTTAACAAAGAAAGCACAAAAATAAATTATTTAAAGTGACATGTTAAAAAAACCTTATGAAAAAACATTAGGAAATTTAATTAAATACTGAAACACATTTCAGTCTCCAAGAGCAACTCACTACATAATAACGCATGCATACACCGATCAGCCATAACATTAAAACCACCTCCTTGTTTCTACACTCACTGTCCATGTTATCAACTCCACTTACCATATAGAAGCACTTTGTAGTTCTACAATTACTGACTGTAGTCTGTTTCTCTGCATGCTTTGTTACCCCCCTTTCACCCTGTTCTTCAATGGTCAGGACCCCCACAGGACCCCCACAGAGCAGGTATTATTTAGGTGGTGGATCATTCTCAGCACTGCAGTGACATTGACATGGTGGGTGTGTTAGTGTGTGTTGTGCTGGTATGAGTGGATCAGACACAGCAGCGTTGCTGGAGTTTTTAAATACCGTGTCCACTCACTGTCCACTCTATTAGACACTCCTACCTAGTTGGTCCACCTTGTAGATGTAAAGTCAGAGACGATCGCTCATCTATTGCTGCTGTTTGAGTTGGTCAACATCTAGACCTTCATCAGTGGTCACAGGACGCTGCACACGGGGTGCTGTTGGCTGGATATATTTGGTTGGTGGATGATTCTCAGTCCAGCAGTGACAGTGAGGTGTTTAAAAACTCCAGCAGTGCTGTTGTGTCAGATCCTCTCATAAATAACCTAAATAATACCTGCTCTGTGGTGGTCCTGATCATTAAAGAACAGCATGAAAGGGGGTAACAAAGCATGCAGAGAGACAAATGCACTACAGTCAGTAATTGTAGAACTACAAAGTGCTTCTAAATGGTAAGTGGAGCTGATAAAATGGACAGTAAGTGTAGAAACAAGCCTGATCGCTGTATAAAAATAAAGTAAAGTCATCTATTGTACATTTTACACTCATCGCACCAGTTCCCTCATTATGCATGAGTTCCTAATACAATCTTTTTTCTTTCACAGAAGGAACACTGAGTTCAACAAGAAATCGTTCTGTTTTGTTTGGATCTGCCAGTTCTACAGGTATTTCATGATTCGTGTCTCTGGGTGTATTTGCAAGTTTTTAGCTGCTGACTGAAGTCCTGGGTGATAAACCAGTGGGTGTATTTATCAGACTTTTCAGATTTGTTGTCATTTACTGAACTTGAGTTAAACAAAACGTTATCAATGAGGGGTTTTAATATCCATGTAGATCAGGGGTGTCAAACTCATTTTCACCGAGGGCCACGTCTGCATTACGGTGGCCCTCAAAGGGCCGATTGTAACGTATCCTGCTGTGATTGCAGTCGCATTTTAAGTCTTGGACAATTTGTTGTTTTTCTTAGAGGCTAAATTCTGTATTTATATTGTATTTCTATATCTATATTGTTCTCCTTTACCACAGACACGGCCTCATAACACAAGAGACGTACCGCTTTCTCTTCTGGAAGCACAAACTTTCATTACATTTCCTCCTTCTGCTTCAGTTTTTTCTTCTTGTACATTTTGGGATTATTTGTAAATATTTCTCAGCATCACTTGTTGAAAAACTGCCTCAGTCAGACACGGATGTGGAAACACTGCCATCTAATGGTGGGATGTGGTCACTTTGCAGGTCATAAAATCGGCATGCATTGTGGGAGATGCAGTTTATGTAGGATTGTACAGTGTATTTTTACATCTTTTAAGCTCTCACGGGCCTTGAGTTTGACATGTAACGTAGATGATACTACAGATGCATTTGCTTTGGATTTTTTTGTTGTTGGAACATTTTGTTCAATGTCTGGCTCACACTCTGGGTTTGATCTTTACTTTAAGGCTTAATTCACTGCATATTTCTGATGATTATACAGACATTATTTCTGCCAATAGTCTGTCTGTCAATCTAAAGCTGAAAACTCTCAATTAATTTGAATGGTTTATCTGGTCAGCTTTAGAAATCTGTAGATGTTACTGAAGCCATTTGGCGACCAGGTATAACATTCTGAGCACTGACAGGTGAAGTGAATAACACTGATTATCTCTTCATCACGGCACCTGTTAGTGGGGGGGATATATTAGGCAGCAAGCAAACATTTTATCCTCAAAGTTGATGTTAGAAGCAGGAAAAATGAAGCATCCAAAACTGCAGCTCTTGTGGGGTGTGTCCCGGTCTGCAGTGGTCAGTATCTATCAAAAGTGCTCCAAGGAAGAAACAGTGGTAAACTGGCAACAGGGTCATGGGCATCCAAGGCACAGACGAGCTACTGTAGCTCAAACTGCTGAAGAAGTTCATGCTGGTTCTGATAGAAAGGTGTCAGAATACACAGAGCAGCACAGTTTGTTGCGTATGGGGCTGCATAGCTGCAGACCAGTCAGTTAGGAAGGTGGTCATAATGTTATGCCTGATCAGTCTATATTCAGCTATTTTAGATGACATGGTTTTGTTAAATCCATGATTGTTTTGTAACAGTAAGGTTAGAAATGCAAAAACTGCTTATTTTAGTGACTTAATTTTGACTAATAAGCAAAATCCAAGGTTTCCTATTAGGGGTGTGCTATATCGTATTGTTCACGATAATACCGGTATAATTTTTTAAACCATACAAAAAGTACAATATCGTAATAAAAGCGATATTCTGCGTACTTTGCGTAATGACGTCACACAGCTACGCAAATGGCGTACGTTCGTTACGTGGGTCATTTGGGTACAGTAACGAGTATGGTGGAACGCGGCTCTGCGGTGGAGGAGCTCGTTCCAAAAACTCCAAGTCCACCATAAATTAATCTTTGGCAACCCAAACCCCAACCACCGCTTTGCCGGCAACTTTTTTTGCGGAAGTATTTCTGCACGCAGGTTTACACAGGGACGCAAATCAACAGCGCACGTCCACCAAACAGTGCAGGAATACTCTTAACATTAATGTCCACCACCAACACAGAAGTAGTGCTACTATTACTTAGTACTAATACTACTACTGTACTTAGTAGTAATTGTGGCGCGCTACGAGTAAAGGCCCACCGGGCTCTGCGCGTTCCAGTGTTGCCAGGTTGGGCGGTTATCCGCCAAACAATTTAATAGCAGTTAAATAACACTTCTATTTAAAAGAAAATATTCCGTTTAAAAAAGCTTATTAACAGTAAAGTGAATTTTCAATGCTGATTTGGCTTAATAGTGTTGGTCAGTCTGTATCATATTGTTGAAAGAAAATTACAATAAGTTTTCCATGCATTCACACTGGCACTATATATATACATCAGGGAAAATAGAAAGAGAAAAAAAGCTTCTTATTAGTATGCGGGTCTTCATGATGTAATTCTACATGGCACTCACTAAATAAATGAGTGACCACATAAAAAAAGGTATCAGTTTCTGTGCCACCCCTGTGTGAGCAATGGTCTCAGTCCGGCCACCCCTATGGAAATTGTCTGACTTCGTCATTACATTATGTTACATTATTTTTACTGGAAAGACAAATTAAAGAAAAGTGTCCTTCCTACATTGTTTCACAATGTGTTAACTTATATTAATTCTAAATAAAACCTGAACATAATTTTTTTTGCAATAGTGTTTTCTCGAAATAAATAAAATATTTTTCAGTGTTTTGTTATATCGCCAAAAATATCGTTATCGCAAAAATAACCTGAAATATCGTGATATTATTTTAGGGCCATATCACCCACCACTATTTCCTATACAGCTTTTAATGTATCTAAGTGACAAGATGAGTGGTTAAAGAAAATGTCCCATGTATCAGTTACTAATAATATTTAGATTCGTTTCAATTGTTTTTATAACTCAAGTCTCATTTGTCTCCGTTTGTGTGTGAACCGTTTTTACCAGACAAAATTATCCAGATCCTGAACATCAAGGTTCAGTCGGATCAGAACGTGAACGATCCTGCAGTGAAGGCAGCACTCCTGGAGAAGGTGTGTCTTATTCTCCACAAGGTTCTACTGATGATGTTCCTCATAGTTCAAGCAGTTTCATCATCCTACAAGAGTTCCTAATGAAATCATCTTCTCATTCTTTCTCAGATCCAGCAGAAACTGAAGGAGCAGGGGGTGGAACAGAACATCACACTGAAATGGAGGGAGCAGCCAAGTGGGGAGGTGTTCCACAGGATTAAAGATGATGATACAGTTGATGATGATACAGTTCCTTTGTGCAGTAAAGGGTACAAAAGGAAAAATGCAAACATGGTGCAAACTGGCTACTGATGAATGAAAACTTAAATTAGATTAGCCGTGCTTTAGGCGGGCTGGTAACAAACCGCAAATTAAAGAAACAGTGGCCCCAATTTATCTCATGTTGACCTGTTGGAATGCATTGTGCACTGTGCCATCGACTGGTAGATCGCGATCAACATATTGGGCATTGCTGCTGTAGACTATTAGAATGGTGTTATGGTTCTATATAATATAAACCTTTATTTATTATTCTATATTAGAATAGTTTTACATTCTATGCAACATAAACATTTATAGTTTATTATTCTGTAGATTATTAGATGGTGTGGTTCTATATAATGTAAACATTTATTATTCTGTAGATTATTAGATGGTGTGGTTCTATGTAATGTAAACATTTATTATTCTGTAGATTATTAGAAAGGTGATGTGGTTCTATATAATGTAAATATTTATTATTCTATAGATTATTAGTAATGTTATTTGTTCTATATATAAATGCTTTATGTCTGAATTGCAGGAATGGATGCTTATTAACATGAAATATCGTGGGTTCATTTAAATAAAAGCCTGAGTAAATGTAAGAATCGCTGTGTGTGTGTGTTTTTTTAATTTATATATTTATACTGAGAGGTTACAGGGATTTTCAGCAAAATTCATGGTATTTTTATAGACTTCGGGAATGCAGACCAGGAACACCCCAAAAGTGCTGCAGTTTTGGAGATGCTCTGACCCAGTCGTCAAACTCACTCAAATCCTCACACTCGCTCATTTTTCCTGCTTCTAACATCAACACTGAAGATAAAAAAACTTGCTGCTTAATATATCCCCCCCACTAACAGGTGCCGTGATGAAGAGATAATCAGTGTTATTCACTTCACCTGTCAGTGCTCAGAAACTTTATATATATACAGTCAGGAAAATTCTTTTGATACACTGCCGATTTTGCAAGTTTTTCCACCTACAAAGAATGGAGAGGCTGTAATTTTTATCGTAGGTACACTTCAACTGTGAGAGACAGAATCTAAAAAAAAATCTAGGTAATCACATTGTATGATTTTTAAATAATTAATTTGCATTTTATTGCATGAAATAAGTATTTGATACAATGGAAAAACAGAAGTTAATATTTGGTACAGAAACCTTTACAGAGGTCAGACGTTTCCTGTAGTTCTTGACCAAGTTTGCACACACTGCAGCAGGGATGTTGGCCCACTCCTCCATACAGATCTTCTCCAGATCTTTCAGGTTTCGGGGCTGTCGCTGGGCAACATTGAGTTTCAGCTTCCTCCAAAGATTTTCTATTGGGTTGAGGTCTGGGGACTGGCTAGGCCACTCCAGGACCTTGAAATGCTTCTTACGGAGCCACTCCTTAGTTGCCCTGGCTGTGTGTTTCGGGTCATTGTCATGCTGGAAGACCCAGCCACGCCCCATCTTCAATGCTCTTACTGAGGGAAGGAGGTTGTTGGCCAAAATCTGGCTATACATGACCCCATCCATCCTCCCTTCAATACGGTGCAGTCGTCCTGTCCCCTTTGCAGAAAAGCACCCCCAAAGTATGATGTTTCCACCCCCATGCTTCACGGTTGGGACGGTTGTACTCATCCTTCTTCTTCCTCCAAACACGGCGAGTGGAGTGGTCTCATCTGACCACATGACCTTCTCCCATGCCTCCTCTGGATCATCCAGATGGTCATTGGTGATCTTTAAACGGGCCTGGACATGTGCTGGTGTGAGCAGGGTGACCGCGTGCCCTGCATCCATGGTGACGTAGTGTGTTATTAACAGTAATCTTTGAGACTGTGGTCCCAGCTCTCTTCAGGTCATTGACCAGGACCTCCCGTGTAATTCTGGGCTGATTCCTGACCTTTCTCAGGATCATCCTTATCCCACGAGGTGAGATCTTGCATGGAGCAGCAGACCAAGGAAGATTGACAGTCATCTTGTCAAGTCAACTTTATTTATATAGCGCTTTTTACAATAGACATTGTCTCAAAGCAACTTTACAAAAATCCAGGACCAACAGATACAAAAACCCCTGTTGAGCAAGCCGAGGGCGACTGTGGCAGGAAAAACTCCCTGAAAATTACAGGAAGAAACTTTGAGAGGAACCAGACTCAGCAGGGCCCATCCTTCTTGGGTGGCCTGGAGGAAACTTTAAATAAATACACGATTTACACAAAGCATATAAACACAGAATTAAATGATCTAAAATATCATGATCTTGTGTTTCTTCCATTTTCTAATAATTGTGCCAACAGTTGTTGCCTTCTCACCAAGCTGCTTGCTATTGTCCTGTAGCCCATCCCAGCCTTGTGCAGGTCTACAGTTTTGTTCCTGGTGTTCTTAGACAGCTCTTTGGTCTTGGCCATGGTGGAGAGGTTGGAGTGTGATTGATTGAGTGTGTGGACAGGTGTCTTTTATACAGGTAATGAGTTCAAACAGGTGCAATAAATACAGGTCACTGAAAAAAAAAGTATGTTGGATTTACATGAAAAAAATATGTACATCGGTTGCACATAATAAAGTTATGTTTACTTAAAATTAAGTATTCATGTTCTACACACTAAAGTATTATTTGTTAAATCAACATGACTTTTTCATATAAATGTAAATCATTTCATTAACGTAAAGTATAATCAATTATTATTTGTTAAACTAACATGACTTTTTTATACAAATTTAAAGCTTTTCATTAATGTAAATTATTTTGAAATATTACCTATTAAACCAACATGACTTCATTATGCTAAGTACACATAGTGTGTTAAACTAACCTATCCCCAGGTCAACCTGATACTATTTAGTTATAAACCTTTGGCATCAATTTTACATTTTCAAATTATTTTGTAAGCTGATTCATGTTCAGTAGTGTATTTTGTACCTAACAAATTTTGCCTAATCTTTTACCTATAACATTATTTTTTCAGAAAGCAAACATGGCAATAAACACACACACACATTGCTTCAAAAAACACAAAATATCTGTATTTAGTAACAATACCAATCATTTTTATAAATTTACTCTGAACTGCACTATTGTGAGGATTTGGCCTTTTCTTCCTCAAACAACTTTACCAGGAAAATAAATAAGTCATTCAAAAAAAACTCTGTGTGCATATACACAAAACATATAACATTTGAAACCCCCCCCCCCCCACCAATCAGCCATAAAATTAAAACCACCTTCTTGTTTCTACACACTGTCCATGTTATCAGCTCCAGTTACCACATAGAAGCACTTTGTAGTTCTACAATTACTGACTGTAATCCATCTGTTTCTCTGCATGCTTTGTTAGCCCCCTCTCACCCTGTTCTTCAATGGTCAGGACCCCCACAGAGCAGGTATTATTTAGGTGGTGGATGATTCTCTGTGTTGTGCTGGTATGAGTGGATCAGACACAGCAGCGCTGCTGGAGTTTTTAAATACCGTGTCCACTCACTGTCCACTCTATTAGACACTCCTACCTAGTTGGTCCACCTTGTAGATGTAAAGTGAGAGACGATCGCTCATCTATTGCTGCTGTTTGAGTAGCTCATCTTCTAGACCTTCATCAGT
This sequence comes from Trichomycterus rosablanca, assembly GCF_030014385.1. Lineage (NCBI taxonomy): Eukaryota > Metazoa > Chordata > Actinopteri > Siluriformes > Trichomycteridae > Trichomycterus > Trichomycterus rosablanca. The sequence goes on from NC_085989.1 coordinate 61,307,209, forward strand.
GGTCACATGACGCTGTCCACGCTGTGAACTCGGTATTTAAAAACTCCAGCAGCGCTGCTGTGTCTGATCCACTCATACCAGCACAACACACACTAACACACCACCACCATGTCAGTGTCACTGCAGTGCTGAGAATCATCCACCACCTAAATAATACCTGCTCTGTAGTGGTCCTGGGAGAGTCCTGACCACACCAAGAACATGGTAAAAGCAGGTTAAAAAAAGCATGTAGAGAAACAAATGGACTACAGTCAGTAATTGTAGAACTACAAAGTGCTTCTATATGGAAAGTGAAGCTGATAAAATGGACAGTGAGTGTAGAAACAAGGAGGTGGTTTTAATGTTATGGTTGATCAGTTATATAATGTGTTTTATCAAGAAAATGCATAGTAAACATCCATTACTACTGGAACCCAATGCAATATCATTCACTAGTAGTATGCAGTATTTAAATCAAATTTCTTTTCAGTGGTGATTGGAACATGGGTTCACAATGTCTGCAGCACAAATATAACTATTCACTATTTAGCATGAATATTACATATAAAAACTGCAAATTTCTCTAAAACAGAGCATTTCACACCAAACTACACTGAATGAATTTGTTGACATGCTAACCATTAATTATGCAAAAACATTAGAGAACATAAAGAGTTCCTCTTCAAGATGAAAAAAATGGAATCAATTAAGAATGATCCACAATGACGCAAATATCTATTTGCACCTTCCCAAATCTTCTACTGTTGCCAATGTCACATTCCAATGTTTTACAGCTTCCAAATAACATTAACACAAAATAAACAACACAAGCAAACACAAACGCAGCTTTTAAATTATCATTTAGTTTCATGAAGATTTATTCAATACAGATAACACCGATAACCGATAATCCAATTGACAAATGTGTTTGGTGTTACTAGGCCTGACCGCAGCTTTTAAATGATAATTTAGTTCATTGAACATGTGAAATGGTAATGTGTTTACTCATGTTGACTATCTTATATTAAAATTAGTTTAAAAATCTTAGACATTAAAATGTGACAAATTAACAACAATATAAGAAATTGGGAAGGAGCTAATCCTTTTTTTTTTTTTTTTTCTACAACACTGTAGTTTTCAACTCGGGACAGCTAATATCTTTGATAAATGGGATTTATAATGAAGCAGCAGGTATTGGTCAAACCTCAAACAAAACAGTAAGACTTTCCTTATAATAATTGTTGTTCACCTAACTTACGATGTAGTGTTGTAAATCTGTTAATAACAAAGGCCCCATAACTGTGCAAGCGCTCAAACGATTATAATGACTTGCTTCCCACCATTACAGTATTCAACAGTAATTAATGCATGAACAAATCACCCCTAAATCCAACAGGAAAGGGTTTAATGTGCCAGTTATAAATAATATATGCATATTTAACAAAGCATTTGAATGCAAGGTTCACATATGTTCACAAAAATCAATGAGAAGGGTCATAAAAGAGGCTAAGGCCAAGATACCCTCTATTCAGTGATTCATTCCAAAACATGTCAGTTCACTGATAAAGTCTGTTTTTAAGGACTTGGACTTTCTTAGAGAGTGTGTTGCCTTCCAGCTCCATGACAACCTTCTGAAGCACTTCGAATGTGTACTTGAGTTCAGGAAGGTAGTTTAGGTTTAGAGAATACATTAGGCCAAACAACATTGCAGAAGCTAATGCAACGTTATCCAACTCCTGCAAGACCACTTGACCCTCAAGGACAATCCCAATGTCGTCTGGTTTATCACTGGCATCTCTTTGTTTCAAAACATATATTCCCAGTGTAGTCTCCTCAATGGATCCCTGGATGAGGGCTTCATCTGCTGCCTGAAGAACAGTCACAAAATGAGATTACACAAACACATTGCTAATGTTAATGTTAATGTTAATTAATTAACATGCACAGCCACTTTAGAGGCTGTAGTTTGTGGTGCTGTTTAACTTGTGTTGTACCGAGGAGTGTTAATATTTAGAATAATTAGGTTTGACTATATTAGTGACACCCATCTAAAACAGTTTTAACAAAAAATTGAACATAAGAACCTTAAAGAAAGTAAGACTCACTTCAGGGCTGTTGGAAAAAAGTACATAACAGTGATGTGCATCTAAAAAAATAGAAATTATCTATATTCTTGCAATTCTTTTAGCACATTTTTAAAAATGAATAGCATCAGTCATGCTGCGGAACAAGTAAACCAACAAATGCATTTGAATAATAATGCTCACCACTAAAGAGCCTTTGAAACAGCACTCAGAGCAAAGCTGGAGGATACCTATAAAGTACAAAATAAATTGTATTATTTCATTTAAAATAGTTTTTAACTTAATTTTTTTTAACTAACTACTTTATAGAAATCAAGTACTTTCTGTACATGTAAATCTAACAGCTAATCCATATTTCAATTCAACCTACAATTTGGTTAAGAATGAAATAAAATAACTAAAAGCATCCGAGTAGTATTTACAATTACAGAGCCTCTGGCTTTTACCGAAATGAAAATGTTACATTTTTCATATAAAATTTTTGTATTCCAACCATTTGGTAAAACTTCAGAGAAACACATCTGTGGTCTGTTTATATAAATTTCAGACATATACTTTTAAGTGCTAAATCATTACATTACATTTACATTAAAATCTCAGTTCAACCACCTAAGATTTTGCTCAAAATGAAATAAAATTTTACTCACCACAACTGCACAACCTTTGGAACAGCACTCAAGAGGCCAAACAATGGCACTAGATGAAAAAACGTCTAAACAGTTAAAAAAAAATGTTATTTGTAAAGTAAAATAAACCATAGGAAATTACAGTGGGACTCCATAAAGGCTTTTATAATGAGAATACTGACTAACAAAGTCTAAAGAATTATAATATTATTTAACTTATGTAGTTATCTAATTTATATACAGTGTATCACAAAAGTGAGTACACCCCTCACATTTCTGCAGATATTTAAGTATATCTTTTCATGGGACAACACTGACAAAATGACACTTTGACACAATGAAAAGTAGTCTGTGTGCAGCTTATATAACAGTGTAAATTTATTCTTCCCTCAAAATAACTCAATATACAGCCATTAATGTCTAAACCACTGGCAACAAAAGTGAGTACACCCCTTAGTGAAAGTTCCTGAAGTGTCAATATTTTGTGTGGCCACCATTATTTCCCAGAACTGCCTTAACTCTCCTGGGCATGGAGTTTACCAGAGCTTCACAGGTTGCCACTGGAATGCTTTTCCACTCCTCCATGACGACATCACGGAGCTGGCGGATATTCGAGACTTTGCGCTCCTCCACCTTCCGCTTGAGGATGCCCCAAAGATGTTCTATTGGGTTTAGGTCTGGAGACATGCTTGGCCAGTCCATCACCTTTACCCTCAGCCTCTTCAATAAAGCAGTGGTCGTCTTAGAGGTGTGTTTGGGGTCATTATCATGCTGGAACACTGCCCTGCGACCCAGTTTCCGGAGGGAGGGGATCATGCTCTGCTCAGTATTTCACAGTACATATTGGAGTTCATGTGTCCTTCAATGAAATGTAACTCCCCAACACCTGCTGCACTCATGCAGCCCCAGACCATGGCATTCCCACCACCATGCTTGACTGTAGGCATGACACACTTATCTTTGTACTCCTCACCTGATTGCCGCCACACATGCTTGAGACCATCTGAACCAAACAAATTAATCTTGGTCTCATCAGACCATAGGACATGGTTCCAGTAATCCATGTCCTTTGTTGACATGTCTTCAGCAAACTGTTTGCGGGCTTTCTTGTGTAGAGACTTCAGAAGAGGCTTCCTTCTGGGGTGACAGCCATGCAGACCAATTTGATGTAGTGTGCGGCGTATGGTCTGAGCACTGACAGGCTGACCCCCCACCTTTTCAATCTCTGCAGCAATGCTGACAGCACTCCTGCGCCTATCTTTCAAAGACAGCAGTTGGATGTGACGCTGAGCACGTGCACTCAGCTTCTTTGGACGACCAACGCGAGGTCTGTTCTGAGTGGACCCTGCTCTTTTAAAACGCTGGATGATCTTGGCCACTGTGCTGCAGCTCAGTTTCAGGGTGTTGGCAATCTTCTTGTAGCGCAACAATTCGTCTTTTAAGATCCTCAGAGAGTTCTTTGCCATGAGGTGCCATGTTGGAACTTTCAGTGACCAGTATGAGAGAGTGTGAGAGCTGTACTACTAAATTGAACACACCTGCTCCCTATGCACACCTGAGACCTAGTAACACTAACAAATCACATGACATTTTGGAGGGAAAATGACAAGCAGTGCTCAATTTGGACATTTAGGGGTGTAGTCTCTTAGGAGTGTACTCACTTTTGTTGCCGGTGGTTTAGACATTAATGGCTGTATATTGAGTTATTTTGAGGGAAGAATAAATTTACACTGTTATATAAGCTGCACACAGACTACTTTTCATTGTGTCAAAGTGTCATTTTGTCAGTGTTGTCCCATGAAAAGATATACTTAAATATCTGCAGAAATGTGAGGGGTGTACTCACTTTTGTGATACACTGTATATTTAAAGTCTATTTTGACAAGTGTTAGCTTGTTTTACAATAGTAACATTTTAAACAACTACCATTTATTACGGATTTTAAAAGAGAAGTTCTGTCACATACATTTTCAAAATCTAAAACACATTCCGTGCAGCATTACGTTAATACTGATAAAAAAGATAGTTTAAGTCTTCTAGCATTAGCATAGTTAACGTTTAAGCATTAAAGTAAACTTTGTTTCGCTCGAAATTATCAGCATATAAAAAACTAAACTTGTTCAAATATTGCATGTAAACAAACTACCTCTAACACTGACTGAAAATTAATAGGTTTTAATTACCTTTTCCGTGTAGTTTGCGGTCCACATCCACAGTAAATCTTTCAAAAGCGAAGGAAAATATGGCGTGCTTCAACAGTGACGGTTTTCTGTCCTCGAGACTGACCCCCGAAGGCGAAATTTCCCGGCTAATAATAACATAACTACTTTAATTGTTCTGAACATGATTGAAACTAGCAGAATTTACATACCTTAAAATTGAAATATATTTACAAGATTTAAACATGTTCTGAAGAGAAATATAAATAAATTATGTAATATATACAAACTGCATATTTGTAACTTGAACAACCCTCCAGTTTCCATTTTTTCAGTGTAATAAGTGCAGAATAGAAGGAGCTTCTTAAAGAAGAAGTTACAGGTCTGTGAGAGCCAGAATTCTTGCTGGTTGGTAGGTGATCAAATACTTATTTCATGCAATAAAATGCAAATTAATTATTTAAAAATCGTACAATGTGATTTTCTGGATTTTTTTTAGATTATGTCTCTCACAGTTGAAGTGTAGCTACGATAAAAATTACAGGCCTCTCCATTCTTTGTAGGTGGAAAAACTTGCAAACTTATACATATATATATTAGGGCTGTCACGCGATTAAAAATTTTAATCGAGATTAATCACGATTAAAGAACAAAATTAATCGCGATTAATCTCGATTAAAATTTTTAATCATGTGACAGCCCTAAGTTTATACATTTCGAACTAACGACCATAATCTCAATTAATCGCAAACTAATAATTTAGCAAAATTTGAACAGTTATGCACATTGTTATTGCAAGAATGTGTTTACCAATAAAACATTCATAAAATATGATAAAATTATTAAATCTAAATTCATTTTAGAAAGCAGATTATCTGACAAAAGTAAGGGTCTTTTCCTGTTTATAACCTGACACTGCACCAACCATAATGTTTTGATCTAATATAAGGCATCAGTAAAGCATCAAAACACAGATATGATTATTTCACAGAGCTATTAAGAAAAGCTTTTAATACTAAAATATTGTTCTAAATTACCATTTAAACACCTCTAAATACCTGAAACAGTCAAGTTACCAGACATTATCTATAAGTAATTCACTGTAGTAAAAAGTGTTAATTAATACAGTCCATGTAAACGCTTAGTCCATATAAATATCAGATACAAATGTGTTTTTAAAAAAATACAAACATCACAAATATAAATCATGTTTATAACCATGTGATAGAATAACCTGAGTAAACTGTAGAGATGAAACATCACGCAGTTTCACTTCTGTATCAAACAGTACTGGAGAGAAGGAGGCGGAGCTACGCGGTTTTGATGGACAGCTCTAGCAGCCAATAGAAATACTCGTTACAGAGCCTGCGTCATTTCATTCTTTTCATCAACACGTAAAACCACTAAAAGTAGTTTTTCATCGGACAGTTCATGCGCTTTACATCCTAATTCATCTGAAATGCAGTTAATTACCACAAAGACACATATGTATGTGGCACAAACAGCCAAATAAAAATAGTTAGATTAAACATTTTAATCTTGATTAATTTTTTTAATCGCGATTAAACATTTAACGAGTTAATCGCGTTACTTAACGCGTGAAACGACAGCCCTAACATATATATATATATATATATATATATATATATTTATTTTAAAAAGCCTATTTTAGCTTTTTAAAATAAAAGTAGACACCCATTTAATTGATCATTGCTATCTCAGGGGAGGGGAACTCAAAGACTAACCAATGAAAATGCAAAAAAGTGGTCGCATGACCCACAGGAGTCAATTTTGCTTCATCTTTCAGCACATGTGAGCATGACAGACAGCCCTGTATTTTCTCTAATAAAAAGTGCATTTTTCACACATTTTAATCCAGATAATTACCAACAAAAAATCTGACTCACCTTCACTGGTAAGCAAAGAAGTACAGTATTTTCAAAAACATTACATGACATTTTATCAAATATATCATAGGAAATTACAAAAAACTGCATGTTGCCTCGAGGCAACATTGTACCATAATAGAATACCATAATTGCATAAGGCCATACCAGGTCTAGAACTGTTTACATGTATGTGCCATGAATAAGATTTTGTAATGCATTTATAAAAATATGTAATTCAAATACTACATTTACACTTATTATGATTTAATACAGAAGATGAATCTGCAAGTTTTCTATTGCACTTAAAAAGGGTATAAAGAACAGGTGGTACTTCCAGTTGATGAGAGTGAGGATGAGTTGTTATATAGTGATGAGGGAGATGAGGTCGGTGACAATCCAGCAGGGAGAGAGTGAGAGTGAGGATGGAGATGAGGATGAAGATGATGCAAAAACCCAGGTTGTTCAGGCATTGTAAAAGTGCAGTGCTCAAAATGCTACTTACCTGTGTTTTTCTATTAAGAGGAATTGTTTCCTCAACTTTCATAAGCAGTGAGGGCCATTAGTGATACAGGGGTTGTTGTGTATGTACATGCAGGCCCTTGTGTGTGTGTGTTCATTCTTGTAAGGATAAGGTGTATATTAGGATGAGGTTATTGTGGTTTTTAATGTTTTACCATGAAAAAAAAATTTGATTGTAATGTTTTGATACGATAATTTGATGATATGATGATTTGGTTATATTTGTGTTCCACAATGGTACAATGTTGCCTGAGAGCAACAGATGGATGTGAAATGTGACGTTTTATTAAATATGAAATGTGTAATACATTAAAAACTAGATAAATATGTTTGTTCAAGTGTTTGGTAAAATAAATTGATGTTTTCAATAAATCTATTTCTTTTTTTCTGCATGAAAATATAAAATATTTCAATTTGTCCTGTTAGGTTTTTAGGAACATAAAAAGACGTAAATTTAAAATGGGAAGTTTTCCGGCATTCACCCACGTGGTCCTTTGTTCAAAATGGCGCCTGCCATGAGCCCTTGGCAGGGTCCCTCCAGACCCCTGCCGAGGGGGGCGGGGCAGAGCCTGGACATTTTAGCACATTTCATTGGCTCCACCAGCAGTGAAGGAGGAGGAGCCTAGATTAGTTATAAAACCACCTGGTCAGACGCAGGGAGGGGTTCTTTTTGCTGACAACCACCTGGATTGCAGGAGAAAGGAACGCCGATCGGCTTAGCTCTGGCATATATTCACAGATCGTGTTGTACACTTAATAAAGTGTTTCGAAGAGTACTTTCTGGATTTCCCGACTGCTTATTCAGGGCTTCTTGAACAAAAAGATTCGTCCTAACAGATGGTAGCAGAGGATGGTTCAAGAGGCCGGAAATAGCATCAAAATTTATTCAGCTGACCGAGCTAAGACCAGGATTCTGAGGATCTTTTGTACTCAGTACAGGACGCGTCTACAAGGTAAACAGATGTTCTCTGTATATATTAGCTGCATTTATTATTTAGCGTATTGAGTATGAAATTGAATCTCAGAATCCGTAAGTGTCTGTTTAAATTACTAAAGTATCATTAGGTAGTTTAAAACTGTGAATATATGCCGAAGCTAAAAATGTGTGTTTCCTGATTGCTGAGTTCGAACCAGACCGGTCAAAATAAATGGTAGAGGGCGCCATTGTGTTCGGCAGGGCCGGGCCCGGAACACCATTGGAGCGAAACGTGCCTGTCTGTTTCAAAAGCAGGGGCGCGTGATTCGAATGATCTAAGTTTTAACGAGTCTGGGACTGGGTTAATTCTATAGATCTAAATTCTAACGAATTTGTCTGTTATGGAAGCGGAATTCGTGTAATTCGAGTGTTGGAAATCTTAGAGTCTGGCAGTTCCAAGAACGGGATTCTATGAATAAGATTGTCCTAAAATTCGGACTTGACTGTTATGGGAGCGGAGTTCGGTTAATTAGACTACTTTAAATTCTAAATTCGGTTCAAAATAGTACATCAGAAGCTTTGTTTGTCAAATCAAATCAAATCAAGGTTTATTTGTCACATACATGGTCATACACAGTACAACTGGCAGTGAAATGCTTTAGTGACTGCTCCGCCACAGTAATTACAAAATTACAAAATAGTTAAAAAATATATTATACAACAAAATATAAAAAGTTTTTAAAAGTAAGAGTTTAAGACATTAGAAAAATTAACAATATAATTAAAAAGAGCAATTTAAAGTAAAGTGAACATCAGAAGAATTACACTATAATTACAAAGGGCAGTTTAAAGTGAACAAGTGTGTAAAGTGACAAGTAGTGCAGAAACTGTGCAACATGATGCTACATAATGCTATACAGATGTGATAAATAATAAATACACAATACTAATCTATACATATACATACATATACACATAAAACAGTATACACGCATATACTTATGTACACATACATATGTCCACATATATACACATACATACACATATAAATTAGATTGTGCACATTGTGTAAAGGGCACAATCTAATTTATATGTGTATGTATGTGTATATATGTCAGGAGCTTTGTTTGTCAGTGTTTCTGTGTATATTTGTCTGCGAACCGCGGGTGAAACCGTGTACTTTGTCTGTTGGCTTCTCTCTGTCGGCCATTTTGCTTTCGTGTGTGTGCGTGGTTTCTTTTGTTCGTCGGCGCCATTTTGGCTCTGGGAGCGCAGTGTGGTTTCTTTTGTTTGTCGGCGCCATTTTGGCTCTTTATGCGCAGCGCATTTCTGTCGGATATCCTTGTCTTTGTATGCCAGGATTGGGTAAGTGCTGCAGTTAATTCTATAATCAAATTTATTTTATAATCTTAAGATAACTGTGAGTTAAGACTAGTATATGATATGGTACCTTATTAAGTGTGTTTTAATGTGGGTAGCGTCTGGAAGAATCCATTGACTTGCTAGCCCTAATGAATTAAATCCGAACAATAGATTTTAATTCTTAAACTAGGACGGAGGCACTTAGAGTAGAATTCATCCATGTGTGGAAAGTATTATCCCTCTAAACTGAAGAATAGGACATTTTCACAAATAATTAAGGAAAATCTCCTTAATCAGGGTTGTTATAGTGGATAAGATTACAATTTTTTATTTGTTTACAGGTCCAGCTAACACCAAACTTTGATTTAACTAACGTTAAATTCTGTGAGATGTCCAGTGGGCAAACCATACCTTCCTAAAATACTATACCATACCAAATTGACCCATGTGTAGAACCATGTGTCAAACAGGGGGGACATAATAAAACAATCTATGCAAATCTAGATGTCTCTGAAAAAGAAGGCATTGTAAATGCTGTTCTTTTTTAGAGAGGGGGGAGCAATGGGGAAAGACAAATTCTCCAATACCATAGCTCAAAATTGGATCCTGTAGTACAGGGACCCGAAACCAACCTACAGGATACCTATCGGAAACTTTCTTTAACTAAGTTTGTTATCAGTATCTCTCCCCAGAAACCGGAAGAAGGAGAGGAACGAGTACCATTGCTGCCTAAGGTGGAACCAGGACAGTGGGTCAGGATCAAGGTACACAAAAGGAAGTGGGATCAGCCGAGGTGGACCGGACCTTGGGAGGTGTCTGAAGCCACTTCACATGCAGTCAGAGTAAGAGGAAAGAAAGGTAACAACTGGTATCATCTGAGCCACTGCGTCCGTGCTGGACCTCCGACCAGAACCCTCGCAGGCACCCATCCTTGACGGTGATTCTTAATTCTGCTTAAGGTGGGTCAGACTAGAAAGTGAAGGGGAAAAGTCTAAGCAAAGTAGTGAGTGCTGTTTGGTAGGAATTTGTATAGTAGTTGTAAACTAAGACGTCTGAAATTGTAAAATGATAGAAAGCAAGTTATTACTAAATAGAGAGTTAGTGGATTATAGTATGAGAGCATAATTTGCAGTACAGAATGCTGAGTGTTGTGTTGAGATACATAAGAACAGTGTGTGAGAAAATTTAGCATGAATGGAGGACTTGTGGAAAGCAGGACATAAATGATAGGACAATATTCTTTGAAGACGTGAAGAATTAAACCAGTAGTTTTGACTGGTTGGAGAGGTTTAGGGTTTGAGAAGGATTGTGAAGGAAATAAGTAGTGGAAAGGAAGCAAAGAAAGCAGGGACCAGTAGAGTGGAATTTGACTTTGTCAAATAGAGATAAAAAATTTTGAGAAAGTATTGGTAAGTGCATTTGAGGGATTTTGAAGGTGAGGTTGATGTTAGAGAGCAGTGATGGTGTTATAGGCATTATATAGTTTGTCTAAAAGTTAGATTAGTTCAATCTTGTGCAGTAAACCTTGTGGCAATACTATGCATGATCATAGATGAGTGGCAGACAAGTGCAATTTAAAGATTGAGGGAATAGTGAGAAGAAAATAACTTGGTAGGAGAGAAGTACATGAAGGGGGGTGACTGGAGACCCAGGTCATAGTTTTCACAGACACACAGCAACCCAGAGGGGGGTTGAGGCCATAAACTGCAGGCCCTGCATGAGTAAAGAGAAGTCTGATATTTAATCTACTGTGTACTGGCTGAGGATGGTGGACACTTATGCAGTACCAAAGATGATGTAAAAATTATGAATACCAGATCTTGCAGATGTGTGTCATGGCTGTTGTTGCATTCTGATGTTTGAGTAAAGCAGTGTTCAAGAGGCATATGGGGTGCTGAGGTACAGAATGCCAAAGTAATGACATCATCAGACAAGAGGAAGGGAAAGCTGACGTGAGACTGGATGGAGACGTTATGCAGTGAAATCTCAAGCCCGTGTGGGACAGTAGTGTGTTTTAATAGACATCCACCTGAAGATCTGGGTTCCATAATAAAAAGTGAGGGGTTCGGTAACATCTTATAGAGGTTTTGGATGTATTTTACAGTAGGGTATTAGAATAACAATAATTAGTGTGGAAAAAGTTTTGGTTACAAGAGTAAATTAGAAAGAGCTACAAGTGCTTGTGTTTTAGTGAGAGTATTATAGTATAGAGTATAGAGATGCAGGTACCATAGTGATGTGGACATTAATGACATTTGTAGGGAGATGTAACAATAATACAATAGAGATAGTATAGGTACAGAAGATAGGGAAAGTATTAAAAAAATAATAATAATAATAAGTATTAAAATATTTAGTACAGGCTACTAGCGAATAGTCTAGCAGACACTAGAAGTCGTACAGTAACTGATTGGGAATCAGTAAGGTTTAGTTAGGCATGAGGGAAAGTGTATGTGTATGGAATTGTCACAAGGATACTGTGAGTTAGTTACTAATAAGATAAGTGTAGTAAGTTTAGATAATTTGCATAAAGCAATATAAAAGTGAATAAATTAGGTTTACTGTATATTAATAATTTTGAGATTTTGCAGACTAGAGAAAATTTAAGTAGGCATTGGTTGCTGTTCTGTAGACTATGTGTAACGGTTTGTGGGCTAGACGGACAGGATGGGTGGACACAAACGCAGAGATGTGAAAGAAACGATATTTTAATGATAACAAAGACAAGACAGGACACAAAACCAAACACACAACCTATGCTAAGCTAACTAAAGCTAAACTAAACACACAGGAAACCTAAACCCTAAGCTAAACAAGAACTAGACAGGACTAAACAGACTGAACAGGACTAAACAGACTAACAGGGCAAAACAGACTAACAGGACTAAACAGACTGACGGGGCTAAACAGACTAACAGGACTAAACAGACTGACGGGGCTAAACAGACTAACGGGGCTAAACAGACTAACAGGGTAAAACAGACTAACGTGGCTAAACAGACTAAACAGGCTAACGGACAGGCTAAACAGGACTAAACAGACTAAACAGACTAACAGGGCTAACGGACAGGCTAACGGACAGGCTAAACAAAGACTAAACAGGACTAAACAGACTAAACAAGACTAAACAGGCTAAACAGACTAAACAGGCTAACGGACAGGCTAAACAGGACTAAACAGACTAAACAGACTAACAGGGCTAACGGACAGGCTAACGGACAGGCTAAACAAAGACTAAACAGGACTAAACAGACTAACAGGGCTAAACTGACTGGACAGGACTAAACAGACCGGAGCAAGGAGCAAGGAGCAAGGAGCCACCAGAGCAAACAGAGTTACAATGAAAATAGTCTCCAACCAGCCTTTCCCTGAACCTCTCCTAAATAGTAGCAGCTGGGGCTAATTAGCCCCAGCTAACCAATCAGGAGAGGGAGGCTGGCTGGAGACAGAGTGTGCTCATGGAGAGGGGGGCGTGGCACCTCAGGAGCACACACAGAGGCTTAAAACGTGACAGATGCCCCCCCCAAAGGCACTACTCCCGGAGTGCCTTCAAAAAAGAAAACAAAACCAAGGAGGTCCTGGGCCCTGCGGGGCAAATGTGAAGTAATTTAAAAAGTTCCGAGGCAGGCACGACAAAAATGCTGGAACGCAAGCCGCGGACGGAAAACCAGAAGCGCCGACGAGGGGCAGCGCCGTCGAGAAACCAGAAGCACCGTCGGAAGGTGCCGACTTGAAAACAGGAGCGCCGTCGGGATGCGCCAACTCAGGAACAGGAGCGCCGTCGGGATGCGCCAACTCAGGAACAGGAGCGCCGTCGGGATGCGCCAACTCAGGAACAGGAGCGCCGTCGGGATGCGCCAACTCAGGAACAGGAGCGCCGTCGGGATGCGCCAACTCAGGAACAGGAGCGCCGTCTGGGGGCACCAACCAGGAAACAGAAGTGCCGTCGGAGGACACCAACCAGGGAACAAGAGTGCCATCAGGGGGCACCAACTCAGGAACAGAAGTGCCGTCGGAGGACACCAACTCAGGAACAGAAGTGCCGTCGGAGGACACCAACTCAGGAACAGAAGTGCCGTCGGAGGACACCAACTCAGGAACAGAAGTGCCGTCGGAGGACACCAACTCAGGAACAGAAGTGCCGTCGGAGGACACCAACTCAGGAACAGAAGTGCCGTCGGAGGACACCAACTCAGGAACAGAAGTGCCGTCGGAGGACACCAACTCAGGAACAGAAGTGCCGTCGGAGGACACCCACTCAGGAACAGAAGTGCCGTCGGAGGACACCAACTCAGGAACAGAAGTGCCGTCGGAGGACACCAACTCAGGAACAGAAGTGCCGTCGGAGGACACCAACTCAGGAACAGAAGTGCCGTCGGAGGACACCAACTCAGGAACAGAAGTGCCGTCGGAGGACACCAACTCAGGAACAGAAGTGCCGTCGGAGGACACCAACTCAGGAACAGAAGTGCCGTCGGAGGACACCAACTCAGGAACAGAAGTGCCGTCGGAGGACACCAACTCAGGAACAGAAGTGCCGTCGGAGGACACCAACTCAGGAACAGAAGTGCCGTCGGAGGACACCAACTCAGGAACAGAAGTGCCGTCGGAGGACACCAACTCAGGAACAGAAGTGCCGTCGGAGGACACCCACTCAGGAACAGAAGTGCCGTCGGAGGACACCAACTCAGGAACAGAAGTGCCGTCGGAGGACACCAACTCAGGAACAGAAGTGCCGTCGGAGGACACCAACTCAGGAACAGAAGTGCCGTCGGAGGACACCAACTCAGAAACGCCATCAGAGGGCGTCATCTCAGGAACAGGAGCGGCGTCAGGGGGCGCCATCGAGGAAACAGGAGCGCCGTCAGGGGGCGCCATCGAGGAAACAGGAGCAGCATCTAGGGGTGCCGACGAGAGTTCAGAATCGCCGCCGGGGGGCGCTGACGAGGAGCCAGGAGCACCATCTGGAGCCAGCTGCGTTGAGCCTGGCGAAGAGGCTTCGGAAGCCAGCTGCGTTGAGCCTGGCGAAGAGGCTTCGGAAGCCAGCTGCGTTGAGCCTGGCGAAGAGGCTTCGGGAGCCAGCTGCGTTGGGCCTGGCGAAGAGGCTTCGGGAGCCAGCTGCGTTGAGCCAGGTGAAGAGGCTCCGGGAGTCAGCTGCGGTGAGCCTGGCGAAGAGGCTTCGGGATTCAGCTGCGTCGAGCCTGGCGAAGAGGCTTCGGGATTCAGCTGCGTCGAGCCTGGCGAAGAGGCTTCGGGATTCAGCTGCGTCGACCCTTGAGAAGAGGCGTCCGGAGTCAGCTGCGAGGACCCTTGAGAAGAGGCGTCCGGAGTCAGCTGTGAGGACCCTTGAGAAGAGGCGTCCGGAGTCAGCTGCGAGGACCCTTGAGAAGAGGCGTCCGGAGTCAGCTGCGAAAACACTGGAGAAACATCACTCAGCTGCACAAATCCTTGAGAATCTCCTTGATTCAGCTGTGAGGACCCTGGAGAGGCGTCCGAAGTCAGCTGTGAAAACACTGGAGAAACATCACTCAGCTGCGAGGACCCTGGAGAGGCGTCCAAAGTCAGCTGCGAGGACCCTAGAGAAGAGGCGTCCGGAGTCAGCTGCGAAAACACTGGAGAAACATCACTCAGCTGCACAAATCCTTGAGAATCTCCTTGATTCAGCTGTGAGGACCCTGGAGAGGCGTCCGAAGTCAGCTGTGAAAACACTGGAGAAACATCACTCAGCTGCGAGGACCCTGGAGAGGCGTCCAAAGTCAGCTGCGAAAACACTGGAGAAACGTCATTAATCAGCTGCACAAATCCTTGAGAAATTCCTTGAAAGAACAGTGAGGACCCTGGAGAGGCGTCCGAAGTCACTTGCGAAAACACTGGAGGAACAGCACTCAGCTGTGAGGACCCTGGAGAGGCGTCCGAAGTCACTTGCGAACACACTGGAGAAACGTCACTGAGCTGCGAGGACCCTGGAGAGGCGTCCGAAGTCAGCTGCGAAAACACTAGAGAAACATCACTCAGCTGTGAGGACCCTGGAGAGGCGTCCAAAGTCAACTGCAAAAATCCTTGAGAAACGTCATTAACCAGCTGCGAGGACCCTAGAGAGGCGTCCGAAGTCAGCTGCGAAAACACTGGAGAAACGTCATTCAGCTGCGAGGACCCTGGAGAGGCGTCCGAAGTCAGCTGCGAAAACACTAGAGAAACGTCATTCAGCTGCGAAAACACTGGAGAGGCGTCCGAAATCAGCTGCTTGGACCCTGGATATGCGTCAGAAGCCAGCTGTTTGGACCCTGGAGAAACTGGACTCAGCTGTGAAAACACTGGAGAGGACTTGGAACTGTCACGAGCGTTATAATCGGGCACTGGCACCCGGACCACATCATCAGTGGGCACTGGGGGAATTTTAACCTCCCCAGTGGGCACTGGATGCCGGGTATAAGCTGCAGTGGGCGCTTTGCTGCGTGAAAACTTGGCTCTCATGAGGCCCTCAAAATCCCTCACCGAGTTCAGCACAACTCCCCTGTCAGACCAACGCTGCTTAGCCCACTCACGAGCAGCACCCCTCAGTCTCGACATCATAAATCGCACCCTGTCGATTTCAGCTGGCTGGGGGTCCAGAAGGTTCTGCAGGTAGAGCTGGCTCTGTAGAAGGAAGCCTTCGACGCCTGAGTCGCTTCCATCATATGGAGCTGGCCTACTAAGCGGGAAGGTTTGAGGAAACCTCATGGAGCCGAAGTCTGGGAAAGTAAAAACCAGCAACATCTCGCTGTGTCCTAACTGGGGAGACTATTCTGTAACGGTTTGTGGGCTAGACGGACAGGATGGGTGGACACAAACGCAGAGATGTGAAAGAAACGATATTTTAATGATAACAAAGACAAGACAGGACACAAAACCAAACACACAACCTATGCTAAGCTAACTAAAGCTAAACTAAACACACAGGAAACCTAAACCCTAAGCTAAACAAGAACTAGACAGGACTAAACAGACTGAACAGGACTAAACAGACTAACAGGGCAAAACAGACTAACAGGACTAAACAGACTGACGGGGCTAAACAGACTAACAGGACTAAACAGACTGACGGGGCTAAACAGACTAACGGGGCTAAACAGACTAACAGGGTAAAACAGACTAACGTGGCTAAACAGACTAAACAGGCTAACGGACAGGCTAAACAGGACTAAACAGACTAAACAGACTAACAGGGCTAACGGACAGGCTAACGGACAGGCTAAACAAAGACTAAACAGGACTAAACAGACTAAACAAGACTAAACAGGCTAAACAGACTAAACAGGCTAACGGACAGGCTAAACAGGACTAAACAGACTAAACAGACTAACAGGGCTAACGGACAGGCTAACGGACAGGCTAAACAAAGACTAAACAGGACTAAACAGACTAACAGGGCTAAACTGACTGGACAGGACTAAACAGACCGGAGCAAGGAGCAAGGAGCAAGGAGCAAGGAGCAAGGAGCAAGGAGCAAGGAGCCACCAGAGCAAACAGAGTTACAATGAAAATAGTCTCCAACCAGCCTTTCCCTGAACCTCTCCTAAATAGTAGCAGCTGGGGCTAATTAGCCCCAGCTAACCAATCAGGAGAGGGAGGCTGGCTGGAGACAGAGTGTGCTCATGGAGAGGGGGGCGTGGCACCTCAGGAGCACACACAGAGGCTTAAAACGTGACACTATGATAGAGAAACATAAGAAGTTTAATACAGAGAAGTGTCATGTGGTGAAAAGAGCAGACGCTCACAGAGAGTAGAGAGGGTTTATTATTGTGATAGCAATAAAAACTAGCGAAGCATGTATACTAGGTATGCAGACTAGGTTGGTAGTACTTTGCAGTGAGTTAACTAAATGGAACTGTTTAAGTAGAGTTCAATGTGATATCAGATGGCCAAAGTGGATCAAAGCGCTGGTGATGATGAGCGTGAGTGATTGGCTGACTAGGAGCAGGAGACGGTTATGTGAGAGTCTGTTGGATTGTGGGAAATGGAGTCTGTATTAATAGAAGCAGGATGTGCGTTAGTATGAGTGACCAAAAGCTGGGGTAAAAATCTGAATGAATAAATAATATAAGTCAGGGGTCTGTAGGACTAATGGAAGTTGATATAGCAGAGCTGTGGTTATTTTAAGTATGGCAGAGTATAATAAATAATGGATTGGTGATTTTGTATTGGGAAAAATGTGATTTAGAAAATTTGAAGGCTCTCTAGCATGCGGCGATGATGAAGTAGAATAAGTGTAGAAAATGTTAGATGTAATGTGTATGCACCTTCTGCTCTGATCAGTTTGAACTGTTTGAAGTGGAATTTTATATAGCAGGAAGGGTTAATGCAGTATGAGAGACAAATAATGAAGTGCATATGTTGTTGACTAGGTTGTCTCATGTGTCGACAGGTGATAGAAGAACTGAGTATGCTTATAGTGGACGCATCCGAGTTTTTTAATACAGAAGTGTTGAGAATTAATTTA